>NW_027527823.1:0-1182 GCF_008692635.1 Crocuta crocuta
AATTTGACAATAAACTATTTGTAAAAAAAAATAAAAAAATAAAAGGACATTGGCTGTTCTTAAAATAACTTTTCATCGTCTCTATTAGCATGTCACATTTTTATGAAAAATTTGAAGTGCATTTTTCAGAGATTTCGGATTATCACCAGTAATCTCATTTTTAAACTATTTTTTTTTTTGCTTCTGTCTTATTTTCATTATTTTCTTTAATTCACTTTATGCCCAGGTGCAATATCTACTATGTGAAGACCACAACTATATCACATCAAACATCTTTACAACAATTATCTTTGCCTTGCTTGCATTACCCCTAATTTGTAGAAATTGGACAAAGTAAGGGGATTTATGATGCAGATTATCCAAATATAGTAAATCCAAATATATACTTGAATTGCTATCTAATTCAGTGTGTTGTAACAAAATAGCTGAAATAGCCAATGCAAATATTTTCTTTCTCTTTCTTTCTTCCTTTTTTTCTTTCTTTCTTTCTTTCTTTCTTTCTTTCTTTCTTTCTTTCTTTCTTTCTTTCTTTCTTNCTCTCTCTCTCTCTTTCTTTCATCTGTCTGTCATCTGTAATAACTGGGGAATACTGACATTAGTGTAACTTCAGATTATAAATCAATATAACTTCAGATTATCGATTAATATAAATTGTCTCAATCAGCATTTCGTTACTTATGGTATACTCTATAAATTCATCTTAACTTTTTGAAATACAAATGAGAAAAAAGGAGAATGAATTTTCAAAGTTACCATAGGTCTGTTTTATCTAGTTGTGGCAGCAATTTTCAAATCATCTCCAGGGAAAATAGTTTCTTCTGTCTAGTAAATATCCAAATAGGCTCCTTAATTATCAAATATAAAGTAGGTATACTTCCAAGTGCTTTTAGAGAGACTGTAAAGCTTTGGTAACCTGAATGTGATATTGAATAGTTCAGTTTGGTCATGTAAATTGCTGTGGATGCCTCGGATTATGTAGGATTTTGTCTGCTTTTTGAAAAAGTGATAAAAGTGGGGAAAATAATTTCCTGGGTGCACACAAATGGCAAAGTGCTTTGACAGTTTATATTTATGGAGAGAATGGTGCTTTGAGAGTACTGGGGGGCAAAACCCTGACATCGACACTGTAGTGGCAATGGAGAATCCTTTTGAGAAGGCTCTAAGGTAGGAAGACATTACCTG
>NW_027527823.1:1214-8881 GCF_008692635.1 Crocuta crocuta
TAGCTGAGGGGAATCAGAATAGGATAGGAAACATAGTGCAGGCCCTCCTAATGGATAGACTATAAGGTGAGGCACTCCTCTAGGGACATGAAGAAATAATTGAGTAATATTGTGGAGGTGAAGGGATTTGGATGAGTCCCAACAAGCATAATGCTTTACAGCTAGCCAATAGAAATTTCAGTGATAAAGAAATGTCTGACTCAATCTAATAACCACTAGACATAGGTGGCTATTGAACACTTGAAATGTGTCTGGTGTGATTGAGGAACCAATTTTTAAATTTAACTTAATTATAATTATTTAAATTTAAATAGCTATTGTAGCTAATTGCTACTTATTGGACAGAGCAAGTCTGAAATATTAAAAATAAATGTAACATCATATACTTAAAGGTAGTAGAAATATGAACATTTCAATTGCATGTTTAAGATTGAGTCATAAATTGGATTGAAAATGCATCTTTATATTATAATAATTGGTAAAAAAAAATTTAGAGTGTGTCATTCTCTACTGCCTATGGAATGAAATTCAAACTCTTTTGCTGACTATACAAGGTTTTCCCAAACTCAGTCCCAGGTCATTGCTCTAACTTTAAGTCCAACAATCTTCTAATACATACACCCTGTTGATGAATAAAAAAAGAGGTTTAGAAAGATTATCCC
Source organism: Crocuta crocuta (assembly GCF_008692635.1). Classification (NCBI taxonomy): domain Eukaryota; kingdom Metazoa; phylum Chordata; class Mammalia; order Carnivora; family Hyaenidae; genus Crocuta; species Crocuta crocuta. The sequence continues at coordinate 1,877 of NW_027527823.1, forward strand.
CAGTTTTCTCTGGTGACAGGTGTTCAAATCTAGACAGTGTAACTCCAAAGCTCTTAGTCCTATCACTATACTAGTTTCTTTATCTTCAAAGAAGTATAATAATGCTACCTACTTCATAAGGTTGCTTGAGAATCGAGTGAGATATTTATATGAAGAGCTTGACTTTTACCTGGTACAGAATAGTGTTCGGTGAAAATTAGCTATTGTGGGGTGCCTGGGTGTCTCTGTGGATTAAGCATCCAACTCTTGGTTTTGGCCCAGGTGATGATCTCATGATTTTTGAGATAGAGCTCCATGTTGGGTTTGGCACTGACAGTACCAAGGCTGCTTAGGATTCTCTCTCTTCCTCTCTCTCTCTCCGCCCCTCTGCTGCTCGTGCTCTCTCTGTTTCTGTCTCTGGAAATAAATAAGATTTTAAAAAATGAAAACTAGTTATTGGTGTTGATGCTACATTGGCATTGTGGCTTATAATATTTATTGATTTTAATATTATAATTCAGAATGAAACAAAGGAAACAATTTTTCTTTTTTAAGACCAATAAACTATTTTTGCCTTTGACCTATATTATCGTGACTAGTATTATAACATTTATAGAGATTTCTAATATGAATTAGTTCATGAATTAGCTTTATACCACTCTGGAANTGAATTATAAAGAAATAAAATGGCTTAGCAAAGTGCTCTGTCATTGAAATGATGTAATTTCAAAAAATACACTTTTACATAAACCAAAAATAGAATAAATGAAGAAAAGTCAGTAACTAAAAAAGATAATGAACTATAAACCAAAGGAATTTTCAGACAGGATCATTCCTCATGTCTTTTCACCATGGAAAAGACAAAATGTAGAAAGAAGACAAATGCATTTGCATGAAGCCAGACAAGGTTATTCAGCTTGTATCTAGCAGAGATTCAATAGCCTAACTATGTTCTTGAGTATGCATAGTAAAGTTATTATTTGCTTTTTAGAAAGTGTGTGACTCTAACCATAAGAAATAACAACATAAATATAGGCTTTACTATGAAATATAACTTAAGAATGCTGTGTTCAGTTTGGGTATACATAACTAAAATTTTTCCTATATAAAAGAATGGATTTAAGAAATAATGTAGTTTTCATTGAGAGGTTTTTGCTTATGGTAAGTATTCAGAAGGGAAAAATATTTGTAAATGGTGAAAATGTAAAAAGAGAATATGAACATCAATAGTTTCTCATATCCATCAATTATTTTGAATATTCCATATAGATCTTAGAAAATTGAGGTAATGCTTATGAGATTGCTATATAAATATTGATTGTTTTAACAGTGTAATGTAAAATCTAAAAACAAGATAAAAAATCTAAAAACAAGATGTCCAATAGATAAAATCTATAAAATAAATAAAATCTAAAAGCAAGATGCCTTGCATGCATGTCATTATTTATTTCCTCCAAGGCTTTTTACTCCTTTACTAATTGGTATAAGGAATTTTATTTCTCCAGATTGCAGGAAAAAATAAAACAAACATAATGCTAAGGTTTTCAGAGCTAGACATAGAATATAGAGAACTCATTTTAATCAAAGTTAAACAATTTGATGAAATTCCTTATGTTAATGTTAGTTTTATATTTTTCTAGATATTATAAAATACTATTATATTTTGTGGATTTGACTACAGTAGATTTGTAAGTAGATAGTATCAGAGGAGCTATTTGATACTCACTTTATTTTGTTAACTTTTATTACTAAAGGGTTGGATTAAGTCAAGAGAATACTTCAGGTAATATTTTCTGTCTTAAACTTTTGTTTATNGAAGAGGGAAGGAGCGCCTGGGTGGTTCAGTCTGTTGAGCGTCAGACTTCGGCTCAGGTTGGTCTCGAGGTTGTGAGTTTGAGCCCGGCATCCTGCCCTGGGCTAACAGCTCAGAACCTGGAGCTTGCTTCGTATTCTGTGTCCCCTCTCTCTCTCTGCCCCTCCCCAACTCGTGCTCTGTCTCACAAGAATAAATAAATGTTAAAATTTTTTTAAATTAAAAATAAAAAATAAAAGCCTGAAGCTATGAGTTTTTCTTTATGACCTTATTTCCTTTTTGCAAAATCGGTCCCCAAGTCTTACATAAGGCCTCTTAAGATAAATCAAAGGTTAACCTAAAGTTATTCAGTCAGTGGTTTTGACCTTTGGACTACTGTAACTAAACATAAGAAATTTGTTATAGTGATTCATTTAGATCAGGGCAAAAAGGTAACATGGTTGAGTGTGTTTGTTTTTTTTGCAGATGTGTTATATTGAATGCATTTTTCTTTAAGCTCTCTGCTTCTGTCACATTGTATCAGTTGAAAGGATTCAGGATTTCCAATACTGAAGGTCAGACACTACTAAGCACTAAATGTCTTTAACTTAACAGGGAAAGGAGAAGATATCCAAGTTTAGTTAACACATTTGTGACCTCAATTTAGACCCTTATTTTTATGTTAAATCCAAGTTTGTTGAATCTAAAAATAAAAACAATATACTTTGTTCTACTCTGGATTAAAATAGGTTGTGCTGGACCTGAGTTGCAATAGATTTTAATATGTATATGGCATCAGCCTACCTTCTGCTAATAGGTTAATAAGCTTCTATTTTTCTTTACCACTGCGTCCAATAAACATTACCATTGTGGGAAATAGACTCCTAATACAAGGCAACCTGCTTTTAGTGCTCATCATAAAAAATGTGTAATATGAGCATGCTGTGTACACAATCACTACTTTCATTCTAGGGGAAAAAAGGGACGAAAGATGATAATTTGGTGTAGAGAAGTCTTTGTAGTATAAAAGGACTCAAAGCAATGAGATATTATAATCCAGAGCACAATAGTAGCCAACTGTTTAAAATTTTGCTATACTATATTAAAATTTTAGTTATCTACTGTTGATTTGGATATTCTCTATGATTCATAGTTAACATTCACAAGGAAACACCCAAGTACACAAATTAAAAAAAAATTAAGAAGTGCAACAGTACAAGTTGATTTCCCAAGGATGCAAAGAGAATAATTTTCTACCAATGAAGTATACCTTTATGCACTCTATTGAAAATTAGGCATAGTGTTACACATTCATGATACGTCTTGTAGCTCCTCAAGTACAAAGAGTGGGTTTAAACTAAAGTGTAAATCATGTGCTTGTTTTTGGATTGCTTTATCTAATTCTTTATACATATATTAATCCCATTGTAAAATAGAGATGTGATTTTCCTTTCACAAGTCTAACTAAATCTTCACATTATGCAAATACACATCTGTTCAAAAAACAAAGCTAAAGAAATAATCCACGTTTACTACAAAACAACAAAGATATCAAGGATATTGGAGAATAATTTTGTTTTTTCTTTGTTTCAGCTGCATCAAGGTCTAATGGTGATGTATTTTACTACTGTTCCCCAAACAATAAAAAATTTTCTTTACAGCATATTGGTCATAATAGAAACAACATACTTAAAAATAGTTATTTTAAACAAATGAACCTCAAAGGCAAAATAAATATGTTTTACATGTTAAAAACTTATAGAAAGGGGAAAGCTAAAATAAGAAACAGAGTTTGAGCACACACCTAGTCACCAAATGCTTTTATCAGTTCATACTGACATCAACAGTGAGTTCAATTGTATATGCTGTTCATTAATAGGATATTTAAAATGAAGCCTCTGGAATATTTCCTTTCAAGCTTGTTTTGCTTTGGCAAATGTTTAAATCTTTGTCTCCACCCTCTCCCTGTGTTACTAGAAATGTTGATTTTTAAAATTTTTAAAATGTTTTTTATTGATTTCTGAGAGAGAGAGTGACTGCATGAGCAGCCGAGGGTCAGAGAGAGAGGGAGCACAGAATCTGAAGCAGGCTCCAGGCTCTGAGCTAGCTGTCAACACAGAGCCTGATGCGCGCGGGGCTCGAACCCACTAACCGTAAGATCATGACCTGAGCCGAAGTCGGATGCTTAACCGACTGAGCCACACAGGCGCCCCTAGAAATGTTGACTTTTAATTTGAATTTTCCATTCTCTTCATTTGATTAATTTAGTTTAGTGATAGGCACCTTAATTAATCAAACAGCATGTATTTTTAGTGCCTTCTATTGTNNNNTCATTTTATCAATGGGTCCAAACAAGGAAAAGTAAGATACACAGAGATTGAAATATAACTGGAAATTAGTAAGAAGAGAGTTTTAGAGTGAGTGATCATATTCCCTTTCATGATACTGTTTAATGAAGACATACTGGGTCTTCTTTTCAAAAGATAATCTCTTTATTAAAGGAATTAATTTTGTTTCTGAGATCAATTAAGAAAGTAGTGATATGGGTCTAATCAATTGTGTTCTTTATCATTCATTCAATAAGTATTTATCAAACATTGTACTGTGCTAATCCTTATATTCATCTTTCAAATTTTAACAGAATTATTCAATATGGTATGAAATACTATTGGTGTAAAAATATTTGCAGATAAAACTACTTTAAAAGCTGGATTCCCTGAAAATATGAGGGAAATTACTATGCTTTTTGATTTTTCAAAGAGGTCAGAAACCTTAATCCAGGCAGACCATTTACACCAAATGGCCAAGGAAATATTTTTAATTACTAAATTCTACTAAATATTCAAGATCCAACTCTAAGAAGAGATAATACTGAAATATACAGGCTTGTAAAATATTAAAAAATGATTATGCACATTACAGAAAGGTGTTTTAACTCCACAAAATAATATGGTGTAGGATTCACATAGACTACTTACTGAATATACATATTGTACTTATTCTTCCTCCCTGAATTGAAACTTCTACATTAAACAAGATACGCCAACATCTAAACGTAGAGTTAGGTAAACCCAGACCGACTTTATACACTGTGCAACAAATAACATTAAATATTCCTTATGGTGTTATTTAACTTGCACTTTTAGTGCAAGAGAACATATTCTGTTTTGGTTTGGTTTCAGTTTGTTTCAATGCTTCATCTTAGAGAGCATCACATTATAGGGGTTATATTATTTAGTAGCTTTAAGTAAAACAAGATTAGGTCCTGTGAGAAACACTAAAATATTTTTGCAACATTTTTGCTAAAACTTATTTCTATGGACAGCAACACCCTCTTTCATCTGGAAAACATTTCTATTTTACATACAGGCACACACACAGGCACACAGATGCACACACATATGCCCCAATAAACAAATGTTTAAATAGAGACATAGGAATTTAGTAAGATTATTAGATTTCACATGCTCATGAGTTAGGATTTACTACATCTACAGCTCTGATACTTGTAAGCAATGCGTATATCTATGACATTAAATCAGTCATCTCCAAAGACAGTAATTCATCAACAAAAGTGACAGTAGGCAGGACTGTCCAATTTTCTTATTCCCCCATTGAAGCCACTAGGGGGCATGTCTTTCCATAAATCTAATGCTCAACAATTGACATACCATTGGAAGCCAAATAAGTAAAATTTTAGTGCCAGTGGATTAAGACTTTCTATGCTGTAACAGACTTAGGGGTTTAATCTAATGTTTTTCAAATGCTTCCTGGAAAAAAATGTTAGGTCAAGCAAATTTTTACACACAGGAAAAAATTATGGGAGATGAAAACAATTTTTCATTTTAACAGGTTTCTCAGTAGTAGTTACTCAGAAGAGACACACATTTTTTCTAATATGGAAGGGCTTACATAGTAGAATATTGCATGCATTTTCTTTATTGTATCTTGACAAAATGTGTGTTATAAGTACAACAGACTAATTCTATTTTATTTTCCTCTAGAGATTTGATTTGGGAAGAATAATGGTGAATATAAGTCATTTAACATTGTTTTGGGACTTATATTTAGAAATGGAATTAGCAAGGTCAAGGTTGGTACACATTCAAAATACAGCAATAACAACCAGCAAAGAAAAAACATTGAATCAAAATTACACTGTCCACTTGTTTGATGTTTTTATCATTTTCTAATAATTTATAATGAGTGCACTTTCCTGATGATTTTTCTAGCCAAATAATTTTAATCATCTTGTTTCTTTCCTCATTTTATTCATGTAGATATTGAAAAAACAATGATATCAATTCTTTGTACTCGAAATGCCTACGGATCTTTGGATCAAAGTTGAAGAGTCCTCAAAAAAATGGGCTGGGAATATGAGGCTGAAAAATGATGAAATAAGAGAAATAGTAGTAAAAACTGCAGCAGTTGTATTTTATTTTACTCAATATGTGTATGAAATTGTACTTCCAATTTGAGATTATTTTATCTGTCAGTTTGCTATCAACTGTTTCTACATAGTTTAAGATTCATTCACCTTTGTACCAATGACTGAAAAAATCTTTTGAGTTAGGGATGCAATCTATTGTGGTTGGACTAAGAAGGGAAGAACTAATGTTTGTTTAGCATCAAAAGTGTTTCAAGCATTTTACAAATGTCTCATTTAACTTTCACAACAACTTCCAGAAGTCTGGAGTAATGCTATCCGTAATTTACAGGTGAGGAAACTGCAATCTGTGTCTAAGAGAAATTAAGCCTCTTGTGTAGATCACAAAGATAACAAGTGAAAGATCTGGGATCTCTTTTCATTTAGTTCAAAATATTAAAAATTTTTTAACATTTATTCATTTTTGAGAGACAGAGAGAGACAGTATGAGTGGGGAGGGGCAGAGAGGGGGGAAACATAGAATCCAAAACAGGCTCCCAGCTCTGAGCTGTCAGCACAGAGCCCGACACAGGGCTCAAACCCACGAACTGTGAGACCATGACCTGAGCTGAAGTTGGAAGCTTAACCAACTAAGCCACGCACATGCCCCAAGTTCAAAATATTTTAAAATTTATCTTCAAATTCCTTCTTTAACTTATATATTATTTAGAAGTGTGTTTAATTGCAAATTATTTTGGGATTTCTCTACTACCTTTCTGTAACTGATTTCTAGTTTAATTCCATGGTAGTCTGACAGCAGATATTGTTTAATTTCTATACCTTTAAATTTGTTAAGGTGTGTTTCTGA
>NW_027527823.1:8942-12857 GCF_008692635.1 Crocuta crocuta
CTCAGTCCTTTATATATTTCCATGCTCTAAAGTCTGCTTTGTCTAAAATTAATATTTCTACTCCCCCTTTCTTTGGTTAGTGTTAGCATTTTATCTTTCTCCATCCATTTGCTTTTCATCTATATGTATCTTTATACTTTAAGTGCTTTTCTTTGTCCTCTTGTTTTTTTATATCTAATTTTACTCCATTCTGATAAGTAAACAAAGGATTTCAAAATTTATATTTGTTGAAACATTATTTTTTTGGCCTAACATTTGTTTGTCATTTAGAATTGTCCGTTTACCCTTGAGGAGAATATGCTGTTGTTAGGTGGAGTGTTCTATTTATGTCCGTTAGTTCTACTTGGTTTATGGTGTCATTCAATTCCTCTGCTTCCTTACTGGTTTTCTGTCAAGATAGTCTAAGACTGTTATTGAAAATGGGGTTATAAAATGTCCAGCTATTATTGCAGAACTGTCTATGTCTTTAGTTCTATCAATGTTTGCCTTATATATTTTGAAACTCTGTTGTTTGATGTATATGATTATATTCATTAAAACTTCTCAATGAATTGACATTTTTTCAATATGTTATCACTCTTTTTCTTTTTCTTTTATGATAATTTTTTTTACTTAGTCTATTTTTTTATCATAGCCACTCAAGCTCTTGTGGTTACTATTTGCATGGAACATGTTTTTCCATCATTTCACTTTCAAACTATTTATATCTTTGGATTCAGAGTGTTTCTCTCTCTCTCTTTTTTAAATTTATTTCTGAGAGAGAGAGAGACAGCTCAAGCAGGGGAGGGCCAGAAAGAGAGGGAGACACAGAATCTGAAGCAGGTTCCAGGCTCTGAGCCAGCTGTCAGCATAAGAGCCCGACACGGGGCTCGAACCCACGAACTGTGAGATCATGACTTGAGCTGAAGTCGGATGCTTAACCGACTGAGCCACCCAAGTGCTCCTAGAGTGTCTCTCTTATAGANTTTATTTGACAGCTCTTTTTTTTCCTTTTAACACTTTAAAAATGTCATCCCATTGCCTTCTGCCCTCCATGAATTCTGTTGAGATATTTTATGTTCATTTTATTGAGGATTTCTTGTATATGACAAGTCATTGGATAATTTTAATTCACATATTTTTTTACACTTCACTCATTTATTACAAAATACTTAGAGGGTCCCTAAGATGTTAGTGACTCCCCCATAGGCATATGAAAAAAAAAAAAAGCTGACAAACTCCTTCTAGAAGCATATCATATTAATGTTTTAAACTGAAAATGCAAAAATTGATAGCAATTGCTTCTGGATTCTAGATTCTAAGGGTTTTACACATTATCAACCATTGATACTTTAAACAGAGAATCCTCTAATTTACAACATGGTAAGAATTTTGCAGCAGCATTTAATTCAAATGCCTATACAATTCAGATATCACTACCATTAGATGTCGCAAATTGACAAGGCACATGCTCTGTATTGCCTAAATTGAAGTTTCACCTAAATAAGAAAATATTGGTGACAAATGTGTGTGGTGAATAATTCTTTTAATGTATTGTTGGATCTGGTTTGCTTGTATCTTGTTGAGAATTTTTGCATCCATGTTCATCAGGGAAATTGGTCNAAATTTTGTATTTATTGCTGTTTCAGTTTTGGTAGTTTATATGTTTCTAGGAATTTGTCTGTTCCTTCCAGATTGTGCAATTTGTTGGCATATAATTGCTCATAATATTCTCTTATTATTATTTGTATGTCTGTGGTGTTGGTTGTGATCTCTCCTCTTTCATTTGTGATTTTATTTATTTGGGTCCTTTCCTTTTTCTTTTTGACCAATCTGGCTANCTTGTATCTTGTTGAGAATTTTTGCATCCATGTTCATCAGGGAAATTGGTCTGTACTTTTCCTTTTTAGTGGGGTCTTTGGTTTTGGAATCAAGGTATTGCTGGCCTTGTAAATGAGTTCAGAAGTTTCCTTCCATTTCTATTTTTTGGAGCAGCTATAAAAGAATGGGTGTTAACCCTTCATTAAATGTTTGGTAGAATTCCCCTGGAAAGTCATCCAGCCCTGGACTCTTGTTTGTTGGGAGNTCTTTCATTTGTGATTTTATTTATTTGGGTCCTTTCCTTTTTCTTTTTGACCAATCTGGCTAAGGGTTTATCAATTTTGTTAATTCTTTCAAAGAACCAGCTCCTGGTTTAATTGATCTCTTCTACTGGTTTTTTGATTCCCATGTCATTGTTTTCTGCTCTAATATTTATTATTTCCCTTCTTCTGCTGTTTTATTTGCTGTTTTTTTTTCTAGCTCCTTTAGGTATAAGGTTAGGTTGTGTATTTGAGACTCTTCTTCCTTTAGGTAGGCCTGGATTGTTACATACTTCCCTCTTATGACCGCCTTTGCTGCATCCCAGAGGTTTTCGGCTGCCATGTTTTCATTTTCATTGGCTTCCATGTACTTTTTAATTTCCTCTTTAATTTCTTGGTTAACCAATTCATTCTTTAGTAGGATGGTCTTTAATGTCAAGTACTCATGGTCTTTCCAAGGTATGCAAAGGTATGACCTAGATCTTTTTGTACTTCTTGAAGGCTGATTTGTGACTCAGTATGTAATATAATATGGAGAGTGTTCCATGTGCACTAGAGAAGAATGTCTATCCTGTTGCTCTAGGATGAAATGTTCTGAATATATCTGTTCAGTCCATCTGGTCCAGTGTGTCCTTCGAAGCCATTGTTGCCTTGTTCATTTTCTGTTGATATAATCTGTCCATTGCTGTAAGTGGGGTGTTGAAGTCTCCTACTTTTATGGTATTATTATTAATGAGTTTCTTTATGTTTGTGATTAATTGATTTATATATTTAGGGACTCGCATTGGGGGTATAAATACTTAACAATTGTTAGATCTTCTTGGTGGATAGACCCCTTAATTGTGATATAATGCCCTTCTTCATCTCTTCTTACAGTCTTTATTTTAAAATCTATTGTGTCTGACATAAGTATGGCTACACCAGCTTTCTTTTTGTGACCATTAGCATGATAGATGGTTCTTCATCCCCTTACTTTCACTCTGTAGGTGTCTTTAGGTCTAAAATGAGTCTCTTGTAAGCAGCATAAAGATGGGTCTTGGTTTTTTTAATCCATCCTGACACCCAGTGTCTTTTGATTGGAGTATTTAGTCCACTGACATTTAGAGTGAGTACTGAAAGACATGAATTTAGTGCCATTGTGTTGCCTGCAGAGTTGGTGTTTCCAGTGATGTTCTCTGATCCTTTCTAGTCTTGTTGCTTTTGGTCTTTTGTTGTTTTGTTTTGTCTTTTTTTCACTCAAAGGGTCCCTCTTAAAATTTCTTGTGGGGCTGGTTTAGTGGTCATGAACTCTTTTTGTTTTTGTTTGGGAACTCTTTATGTCTCCTATTTTGAATAGCAGCCTTGCTGGATAAAGAATGCTTCCCAGCATATTCTTCTGGTTCAGCCCGTTGAATATATTCTGCCAATCCTTTCTGGCCTGCAAAATTTCTGTGGATATGTCTGCTGTGAACCTGATCTATCTTCTTTTATAGATAAGGTCTTTTTTCCCCCCTTGCTGCCTTCATAATTCTTTCCTTGTCAGTGTATTTTGTGAATTTGACTATGATATGCCCTTGTAATGGTCGGGTTATGTTGAGTCTAATGGGGGCTCTGTGTGCTTCTTGGATTTTGATGTCTGTGTCCTTCCCCAGATTAAGAAAGTTTTCCACTATAATTTTCTCCCATAAAACTTCTGCCCCTTTCTCTCTCTCTCTCTCCTCTCTCTTCTCTCTCTCTCTCTTCTAAGGCTCCTATGATTTGGATGTTATTCCTTTTAAATAAGTCACTGAATTCTCTAAGTCTTGTATCGTGATCTTTTGCCTTTGTTTCCCTCTTTTTTCTGGATCATTATTCTCTATAATCTCATTTTCTAAAT
>NW_027527823.1:13345-26575 GCF_008692635.1 Crocuta crocuta
TGCTCCACTCTGTCTTTCCTTGCCATTGTGGCATCCATTCGAGATTGCATCTCAGTTATAGCATTTTCAATATTGTCCTGACTAGATTTTATTTCTTTTATCTCCACAGAAAGAGGTTCTATACTTTTTTCAAACCCCAGCTAGTATGCTTGTTATTGTGGTTCTAAGTTCTAGTTCAGGCATCTTGCTTATATATGTCCTGATTAAGCCCTTAGCTTTTATTTCTCTCTATTCTTTCTTTTAGAGTGTATTCTTTTATTTTAAATCATTTTGGATGAAGGAAAAACGAATAAAATAAAAAATAAAAACTTAACAAATTAAAAAAACCCAAAAAACAAAAAATCAAATAAAGGAAGCTATATCCTAGGTGTGTTTTGGTCAGCTTCTTGAAATATGCTTGAAAGAATAGGGGAAAAAAGGAAACAATAGAAAAAAAGGTAAGATAGAATTTAAAAATTAGAAAATATTTTATATAATAGAATAAAATGAAGTAAAGACAATGATGTAGAAAAAATTGAAAAAATAAAGTAAAAAATATAAAAAATAAAAAGTACATATTTTCTTTCTATATCCAAGAAAGAGGATGAAAAGAAAGAAAAAAATGGAAACAATTTAAACAAAAACAGAAGCAAAGAAAACAAACAGATAAACCAGCAAACCGAATGAAACTCAAGTGAAGTTACATCCAGTTCCCCTAGAATGGAAACTATGAAGCCTTCTACAGTTCATACACCAAGCAATGAGGAGTGACTTGTGCTCATCTTCTAGGAGATGTCCTTTGAGGACTCGTTTGGGCAAGGCCTGGTTGAAGAGCTCTGTTCTTCAGTAGGTGGCACTGCTTAGCTTTCTGGGAAGGATCAGTGTGGCTTGCAAGCACATGTGCACATGCGAGTGGGTGAGAGAGGTGGAAATGTCATCACCCAGCTCCCTAGTTTCTGACGCAGGAGCTTTGAGCTCTCACTGACCCATGATCAAGCACTCCTTTGTCTCATGCCTCTGTCCACTCCCCTCCTCTACACTATGTCCAAGCTGTCTGCCTGCCAGGTAGGACCTCCCTCCAGAGTTTTATCTCAGATGTGGTTGTGTTTCAAAACCCCACACTTCAGAGACCCCTGCAGCTTGGACCTGCACCAACTCTCTGGGGGAGGGTCTTACTGAGCAACAGCCGGTTTCCAGCTTGACCTAGAAAACTTTCGTGTGATTGGGTAGCTGCAGAGGTTCAGAGATTATGGCAAATCACACCACCAAGTCGGCACAGGTTTCACCTCACTCTGGCATCTTTGTCCCAATACCAGCAAACATGGTTGCTCTCTGGGATCTGCTGGGACCTTTGCCTGTGGGGAGGCCATATGGCCTCTACCAAATGCACTCCAAGCAAGGGGACAACTTCTCCCTGTGTGGCACATGGACGCCTCAGACCATGGAGCCTGCTCCTGGGGATTCACCTTGCCTCCTCACCAGATCACCACTAGGCACCGAATGCCAAAACTTCAGACTCTGTGCTTCACTGTTTATAGGATCTTGGTGGTATTGACACACTCTCCTTTCTTCCTGTCAATGGTTTCTGGGAACAGTTTTCTTATTCAGTCCCCTCTGAGTGTTTTCACTCTTTCTCTTTCTCTACAGCTATTTTCAGGGGAGTGCTTTCCTTGCATGACCCCAGTGTGCCACACTCCCCCCTTTTTCTTTCTCTGTCCTCTCTCCACAAAAACAGCTCCCTAACCTCTGCAGCTTTTCTCTCCCCCAGTTCACCCCTCCATGCTGTGTACCTGCCAAATTCTGTGGTGAAAGTTATGCAGATTGTTGTGTTAATCCTCAGATCAATTTCTTAATTGTCCAAAATGGTTTGGTGTTGATCTGGCTGTGTTTCAGGGATGAGCCAATCTCAGGGTTTTCAAACTGCTCCACCATCTTATCTCCTCCTCTAAATCACATCTTAAAGTTCACTGATTCTTTCTTTTCACTGCTCAAGTGTACAATTGAAAGCTTCAAGTGAAATTTCACTTCCATTACTGTACTTTTAATCTCCAGAGTTTCATTTGGTTCATTTTTTTGTAATTTATGCCTCTTTATTTATATTCACTACAAGTTTGTGTGTTGTTCTCCTGATTTCTTTTAGTTCTTTGATCATATTTTCTTTTAGCTACTTGAATATATTTCAGTAGGTAGTTTAAAGTCCTTTTATACTATGTCTTATATGTTTGTCTCCTCTGAGATGGTTTTTCTTAAATTTTTCTTTGAATGGAACATATTTTCTTAATGTTTATTTTATTTTGACAGAGACAGAGGGAAAAAAGAGCAAGAGCAGAGGAGTGGCTGAGAGAGAGGAAGAGAGGGAATCCGAAGCATGCTACATGTAGCCCAATACAGGGCTTGATCCCAATCTGGGAGATGATGACCTGAGTCATAATCACGAGTCAGATACTCAACTGACTGAGCCACCCAAGTACCTCTGAATGGACTGTAATTTGTTGTTCCCTTTCATGCTTTGAAATTTTTGTTGAAAACCAGACATTTTGAATATTATAATGTTGTAACTGTGAAACAAGATTCTTTTGCTTTCTCAGTCTTTAATTTTGTTGCTGGAGCTGGTCTTTTTAGTGGCTTTTTTGTAATGTTTGTATTGCTTGCCATGTGTGGTCTCTGAAATCTGTTTACTTACCTTTTGTTCACTTTGTGTTTTAATGAAGAATTACTTAATTGCCAGTAGCCAAATAAAAGGGGAAGAGTGGAAAGAAATAAAAAGTAATTCTCTTTGCAGGTTGACTTTGTGTTGGAACATTCTTTCAATGGCTAGCTAGATTATTTATATTTTATCTTAGCTCTCACTTCCTGCTTGTACTGAGCCCAAGAATCAGAGTTAAAGTCTTAGGATCTTCTCAGGTCTGTTCTGTGTATGCATTTTTTCCTTGGCATGCACATGGCTTTCTAAATTCTCTGGTATATTAGGTACATTTTTAGTACTGTAATTCTCCAAAGAGTTTTTCTCTCTGGTCTTTATTCCCTGGATTCTGGTGTATTTATTTTTTTACATCAGTGGTAATCTTTTGCCTCAGGTGGCAGAGGGTTATTCATTTGCCCTTTGCTGTTTTGAGGAAAGCCCTCTGGGTGCTGACATTCTGCCCTAAGAGAGTTCTAAGTTAAGAAAAAAAAAATATTTTAGGCTTCCATCAGACAAGTTAGATAAGGCAAACATCATATTTTTCAAATAAAATATGCTCTGCTACCTCTGGAACCAGGGACTAGGGTGCCATTTTGGGAATTTGGACAGCCAACTTAAGACTACTTTTGTGCTGGAGAGGAGGCTGGGTAAGAGCATGTAAAATATCACACTTTTCTGCCATTTTTAAGCAGGCTTTTTCTTAATTCAACATTTTCATGTTTGCTGTAGGCCTTTGACTGCCTTCCAGAGTTCTGACAAAGTTTATTCTGACTGTTCTGCCTGATTTTCCAGGGTTTTTGTGGAGAGACAGACCTGCTCTGCCATTTTTGATGACATCACTGTGAAGATTTTCCTTTGTCTTTATTTTTCAGTAGTTTGACTCTNTCACTCAACTTTTTGAATCTGTAGGTTTATTTTATTTTATTATTTTTTTGGAAAATTGGAAAATTTTCAACCATTATTTCTTTTTTAATTTTTAATTTTTAATTTGTTTTGTTTTCTTTTTTCTTTTCTTTTCCTTAAATAGTTTATTGTCAAGTTGATTTCCATATAACACCCAGTGCTCATCCCAACAAGTGCCCTCCTCCATGCCCATCACCCTCCTTCCCCTCTCCCCCACCACCATCAGCACTCAGTTTGTTCTCAGCATTCAAGAGTCTCTCATGGTTTGCCTCCCTCCCTCTCCCCAACTATTTTTCTCCTTCCTCTCCCACATGGTCCTCTGTTAGCTTCTTCCTAATCCACCTATACGTGAAAACATATGGTAGCTGTCCTTCTCTGCCTGACTTATTTCACTCAGCATAGCACCCTCAAGTTCCATCCATGTTTCTACACTGGCCAGATTTCATTCTTTCTCATTGCCATGTAGTATTCCATTGTATAAATATACCAGATCTTCTTGATCCATTCATCAGTTGATGGACACTTAGGTTCTTTCCATGTTTTGGCTACTGTTGAGAGTGCTGCTATGAACATTGGGGTACATGTGCTCCTATGCATTAGCACTCCTGTATCCCTTGGGTAAATTCCTAGCAGTGCTATTGCTGGGTCCTAGGGGAGTTCTATTGTTAATTTTTTTAAACATTTATTCATTTTTTGAGAGACAGAGAAACACAGTGTGCATGGGGGAAGGACAGAGAGAGGAAGACATAGAATCCAAAGCAGGCTCCAGGCTCTGAGCTGTCAGCACAGAGCCTGACATGGGGCTTGAACTCACGAGCTGTGAGATCATGACCTGAACCAAAGTCGGCCGCTTAGCCAACTGAGCCACCCAGGCACCCTTCTGCCATTGTTTCTTTAAGTACTCTTTCAGCTCTACCCTGTTTCTCCTCTCATTCTGAGAAAATGTTAGATATTTTGATATTATTATACAGATCATTGAAATTTTGTTCATTTTTTCCAGTTTAATTTTCCTGTGTTGTACAGATGGAATAAATGCTATTGATCTATCTTCAAGTTTACTGAGTGTATTTTCTGTCATCTTCAGTCTACTATTTAGTTTTTTATTTTGGTAATTGAATTTTTTAGTTCTATAATTTGGAGGTTTTTACTTCTATTTCTTTACTGATATCTATTTTTCATTTGTGGTAAGAGAATTTATAGTTGATTATTCAAGCATTTTTATGGCTGCTGCTTTAAAATGTTTTTCACATAATTCTAATATGTTTTTCATCTTAGTGTTATCCTAAGTTGATTATTTTTCCTCACTCAAATTGTGAATTTCACTAATTCAAAGGGATACATGCACCTCAATTTTATTGCAGCATTATTTACAATAGCCAAACTATGGAAGCAGCCTGTGTCCGTCAATAAATTAATGGCTAAAGATATGAAATACACACACACACTGGAATATTATTCAGCCATAAAAAAGAATGACATCTTGCTATTTGCAATGGCATGGACAGAGCCAGAGAATATAATGCTAAGTCAAATAAGTCAGAGAAAGACAAATACCATGTTATCTTACTCATATGTGAAATTAAGAAACAAAACAAATGAGCAAAGGGAAAAAGAGAGAAAGAGACAAAACAAGAAACAGACTCTTAACCATCAATAACAAACTGATGGTTACCAGAGAGGAGGTGGGTTGGAGGACAAGGATTAAAGGGTACAATTATGATGATGGAAAAAAATGATAAAAAAGAAATCATTTGAAAACAATACAAATATATATATAATCAACTGCTAAAAAAATTGTGCATTTCTTTGTTCTTGCTGTAATGAGTGNCTATTTAAAACTTCTATTAAACAGTCCCTAACACTGTTTAGCTTTATCATGTAGATTCTGTTCTACTTTTATAGGCTTTAATTCTATTAATACTTTAATTTTCTGAACTTTTGCAATGCTATTCTAGTCTGCTTCATCTATGCCAAGCCACTGGGATTCCCACTCAGTCCCTCATAATGCCAACTATCAGTGCAAAAGTTGATTCCTTGTGTCTGCACTCTACTTTACCCATTTTAAAGATAAATAAAAACTTAATTTTGCATGTTGACAAAAGGAAAGACAGTTTCCCCTTTTTATTTTTCTTACAGTTTTCCTATGAGAAAACTAGTGGTTGTGAATTCATTTTCTAAGCTAACTTTGTTTTGCTTTGTTTTGATATACATGTATATCTTTTTAGAGGCTTAGTAACTCTTTTGCCGGGTTTACAGCCAAGGAACATTTTTTCAGTTTCTGGGAGTCATCCCTTTCAAATGTAAACATTTCCAAAGATAGCAGCTCTAGCCCCTTGTCACAGTGTAAATTTAAGCTGGGTGACTTTCTCTGACCTGAAACCATCTGCTTGTCATAGAGATGAGAAGTTTTAATACACCTTTGGAGAAATGCAATTAACTAAAACAAATGGTTACCTTAATTCCCAAATAAACTTAGGGATAAACTTTATTAAAGAATTTGTAACAAATGATGGTGTTAAGTAAGTCCTGTTAGAGAGGACTTGAGAACTTAGGTACATAATGGGTGGTGCCTGGCTGTGTAAATAGGGTGGAATTTCTTTGACTTACTTATGAGGCATTGTAATCCAGATATGCTTATGTCAAAATAAAACTTATTTCTATCTTTTCTACATTTTGGAAGATTCTCTGGGTTGGCAGAATTATTATTTCTCCAAAACTGTATACCCATGACCTGGCTATGATTCCATGAATATTGAAATAAGACATACTTGCCAGAACTCAGCCAGGGAAAGTGCACTTCATCTCCAGGTGTTTAATTAGTTGGCATTCCAAATACATTAAATCCTTCTGAGTGATCTCCTCCCTGAACTGCAGTGTACCAAACTCCATTTATTGTGTTATCCTGGACTTCTGCCACTGTGAAATGGAAATACCCTGTAACAGCAAAATAACAACTCAATGAATGAATGCCATCTGAAAGATGAAATGTAAAACAAAACTGCTATTAGTTAGAGGAACTATATTTTTTACTCTTTCACAAAATCAAATGAAAATCTGCCTTAATTTTCTAGTTTGTTTTATTTGTTCCACACTAAACTTATATTTTAGTATACTCTCAATAGTACTTTTAACTTTTGACTTCTCAGTCAAAATTAAAAGCAGGTGATACTTGAGAACATGTGACCTCCTGTAAGAACTGGAGTTTGGGTAAAATGCTGCATAGGTTTTGTATTATGCAGCCGGATGCATATGCTATGTACTACACCAGAGTTCCAAGAAAAATTGCTTTGAACTTTTGATATGGAAATTACTGGAAAATAATTTATCATATAAAATTTAGACTTTTTCAAATTAAGAAAATCTACAATTTGCTCTAACAAGTTTTGGGAGAAATATTTTTTTTATTTTAATAATGATTACAGATGAAATATGGTCACATTCTCTTCCCCTTTATTAACAAACTAGAACATTTTTTAAAAAGCATTTAGGGGTTCTTGGATGGCTCAGTAGGTTAAGTGTCTGACTCTTGATTTTGGCTCAGGTCATGGTCTCAAGGTTGGGTGATAAAGCCCCACATCGGGTTCCCTGTTGAGCATGGAGCCTACTTAAGATTCTATCTCCCTCTGGGGCACCTGGGTGGCTCAGTCGGTTGAGGGTTCGACTTTGGCTCAGGTCATGATCTCACAACTAGTGAGTTCCAGCCCATGGCAGACTTTGTGCTGACAGCTCACAGCCTAGTGCCTCCTTTAAATTCTGTGTCTCCCTCTTTCTTTGCCCCTCCCTGCTTGTGTGCTCTCTCTCTCTCTCTTTCAAATATAAGTAAACATTAAAAAAATTTTTTTTAAAAAGATTCTTCCTTTCCCTGTGCTCATCTTCCCCACTTGTGCTCTCTGTCTAAAAAAATAAGCATTTAAAATTAATTTAAAATTTCATGAGCGTCATTCAAATGTTTGCCAGTCACTTTCATGATATAAAATTTGAATTTTATTTTAATTTTTTAAGGTCATTTGTTTTGGGGGGAGAAAGTGAGATAGAGCATGAGTTGGGGAGGGGCATAGAGAGAGGGAGACACAGAATCCAAAGCAGGCTCCAGGCTCTGAGCTATTAGCACAAAACCCAATGTCGGGCTCGAACTCACAGACCACGAGACCATAACCTGAGCTGATGTCGGATGCCTAACTGACTGAGCCACCCAGACCCCCGCCCTAAAATTTGAATTTTAAATAAAGGGGTATTAGAGAAAATTCCAGTTACTGAAAAATTGAAAAAATGAATTTTATAATAAGAATGAAACAAAAGCTCAATACAGAAGTTGTAATGCATCCTAATGGCAAATGACAATTCCCAGAGTCTCTTTGGTGATCATAAAATCAGTACTCATTCAAGTTGAACTACTGGTAACTTGTACTTGCACAGTACAGAATTTAGAATTACAATGAGTACTATGGGGCACTTGGAAGACTATATAGTGTTTTGTAAATCATAAAAAGTTATAGTTAGTCTNAAAATGATAGAATGTATTATAGGTGCCAAGGATCTCCTCCTAGTAACCTGTAAAATTGATGTGAAAAAAAGGTCTATATATTCTACTGGGTTGAAAAAATTAGAAACTTAGTTCTTATCCTGGCAGAAATTGATACAATCTTCTCTTTATGAGAGGTTGGTTTCATTTATTTTCTGGGACCTATATAGTCATTTCTCCAAGCTCCTAGAGTAACTCAGATTCCTACCCTAACCTACTCCATAGTTGATGCTCATTGTACTTCAGTGGTCATCAAAGAGCCACACCCTAAGCCTGATTTGCCTCAGAATTTTTTAAGTAGTGTGCTTGAGCCCCTAACATATCCCCCACCCTTGCCTTTCCTTAAATTAGAATGTGAGTTTATGTATCAAGGATGCTTCTAATTGACCATACCAAAATGTGCCTGTGAGTTGCTTGGTCTCTCACCTTGAGAGAGAAACTATAATTTGTTGAATCACTGCTATGTGCCAACAATCTATGCATGCTGCGGGAAATATGCTTTGAAAGCAATAAATAACAGACTTGATGTTGGAGAAAATTGAATCAGTGATGCAAAGGACAAAATTTTGAACCAATATGAGAATACAGAGGAAAAGAATAAAGGAAGGAAAAGGGAAAAGTAATGGACACAGAAGATAGATTGTAAAGGTCCAACTAGCAAATAATAGGTATTACTAAAGAAAAGAGAAAACATGTATAAAACCAAATAACCAGAGAATAAAACTGCGATTGCACATTAAGCTGTACAGGAGGCAAGTGAAATTAATAGACAAGAATATATACTAGTAAAATATTTTCAGTATAATTTAGAAGAGTAGTTCAATAATAGCCAAAAGACAGCCTCAGGAAAAAGAGAAATTAAACCTGCTGGAAAGGGTAAATAAGAAGATAGTACAATGTTGCAAGTGGGCTATGTGGGCAGAGCTCTTGGGGATGCAACTTTAATCAGAGACCAAGTGTGGATGGGGAGGAGTGAAAGAGTATATAGAGTCTAGCTTGGCCAAATATGGAGAATAGATGGGCATATAAGAAAATACATAACATAGAAAGAACATAACCTTAGGAGTAAGAGACTCAGATATTAAATATTATCACTTTCACGTGCTACCAAGGAGACTGTGGATATTTACATAATTATATAGTTCATCCTAGATATATAGATATGGATATAGATAAAGATAGCAGATAATACCGATGCAGCACCATTTTTGAAGAGGACAGCCAACATTCCAGTTTTGGATACCTGCTTCTGAAGGGAACAGAGAGATCTTTTGCTACCAAGGAATTGTGTTTGTCATAACTTGTCTGGGGGATTTCTAAAAGACTGAAGCAAGACAGATGCTTTTGTTTCACCTAACTTAGAACTCTTTCAGGGCAGAAAAACAGCTAAGCAGACAGCATTCTTCGAACACATTGAAAGGCAAATGAACAATTGGCTGCCATCTTGGGCAACAGATTACAGTNATGAAAGACTAGTAGACCAACTTGGGAATTACATTCAGGAATAAAGTTTTTGAAATGTTCTCCTGTATAACAGAAAATCTAGCAGGTCAAATGAATGCCAAGAGCAGGAAGAATGGTCAGAAAACCTGAAATAAACCCAGGTTGGTTTTGAGGCTCAGTACAAGCTGAAAATGAAGGTAAAGGTAAAGTTGTAAATAGCATGACTAAACTTTGAAAGAGTGTCCCAAAACAAGCATTTTGTAAAAACTAGAAAGTATTTTTCTTTTCTGTTTTTATGCTTTAAAGAAATTTTTGTCCAGCCCCTAGCTGACCACAAGGCAAAGGAACTGAGGTTTCATAGACCAAAAACAGCAAAAATTATTTAAAATATAATTGAAAAAGTTATTAAACAAACTAAAACCTATAACCCACAGCAAGTAACAACAAAACTTCAGAAAGAGAAAGATTCTGATTACCAATCTTACTAAATTATGATATTCAAAACACCAGTTTTCAACAAAAAATTATGAGACATTCAAAGAAACAAAAAAGGATGGATTGGGGTACTTGGGTAACTCAGTCAGTTAAGCATGCAACTCTTGATTTCAGCTCAGGTCATGATCTCACAGTCGTGATATTAANGCCAACAGACACATGAAACGATTCTCAGCATCCCTCCTCATCAGGGAAATACTAATCAAAACCACCCTGAAATACCACCTCATGCCGGTCAGAGTGACTAAAATGAGCCAATCAGGAGACTCTAGATGCTGGTGAGGATGTGGAGAAACAGGCACCCTCCTACACTGTTGGTGGGAATGTCAACTGGTNTGAAAAATAAGTGAAAAATAAATATAAATAAATAAACAAAATTTTAAATATTATGTATCATTCAAAAGAAAATAACATATTAACAGAAACTTTCCCNAGCAAATTTGAATATAAGTAAATTGAAATCATCCAGAATGATGTGCAGAAAACAGTGAGGAGTTCATAAAATTATGTGGGACTATTATCAAGCACAGCAGCATATGAATAATGACAGTCCCTCCTGCAAAAGAAAAAAGAGAGCGAAAGGGGAAGAAAGAATATCTGAAGAAATAATAGCAAACAAATTGTAAAATCTGATGAGACATAAATCTATACATCCAAAAAACTGAGTGAATTTCAAGTATGATAAATGAAAAAAAAGAGGCACACAGAAACATATTAATATCAAACTTTGAAATCCAGAGAGAATCTTGAAAGGAGAAATGGAGGTCATATGTCAGATAGAAGGGAGGCTCAAGAAGATTGTCAGCTGATCTGCCATCAGAAATCATGAAGTCGTATTCTTGGGAGACACTGAAAACTGCAATAAAGGTTAAAGTCTTGGTTTGCTGATGTGAGGCTTGGCACAAGTGTCTCCATTTTGCACCTGTTGTCTCTCTTTTTTTTTCTTTAAAACCTGTATAACCAAAGACACCGAGGGAAAGAGGTATCCAGGACACATAAAAAGTAAAAAAATTAAAAAATTGAATATAAAAATAAACCCACTATGGTCAACAACTAAAAGTCCAAGTGAATCATTTAAAAATAAAAGTGATAGAAATCTGAACTAAAATGTTGGATTCAGATTCAGAGCTTTAATTCACATTCCTTAACTTTCTTTCTTAGCATAAACTTTGGTACCAATGGTAGTTGAGGACAAATAAGAGAGAAAGAAGACTGAGTTTCCTTCAAAAAGTGGTTGTAAAGAAGGGAATTAAGATGACAGAGTTGTAAGAGGACCCTATACTTACCTCTATCCTTGAACATAGCTAGAACATTCTGAACACACAAGAAATCGATCTGAGGGCTGACAAAACAAGTTGCACAATTAGAGGTAGAGAAAAGGCCACAACATGGAGGGTAGGAGGTGCAGAGATGTAATTTGGGGCAGAAAAGGAATGAGGGTGCTTCAGAGGGGAGGAAGCCCTGATTGTAGAGAGGGGAGAGAGAGAGAGAATTACAGTGCACTGGCCATCACACAAGGAAAACTCTTCCCCAAAGCTATTGACTGGACTGAATATCTTGAGTGTTTACAACCAGTGGAGCTCAGTGGAGCTCAGACTACAGTTTTAGAGTTCTACACCCTGGCTGGTGTGGAGCCCAGCAGGTGCTGCAGTGATCCTGTGGAGAAGGAGGGCAGAGGCCTGGGTACAGACAGCACAATCAGGATCCTACTGGGACAGTGGGAGAGAAGTTTCCCCCTTCTTAGAGTGCATCTGTGAGAGGTGGCTTTTTTTTTTTNGCTCATCCTCACAAGTGCCCCACTCCATGCCCATCTTCCCTCTCCCTCCCCATACCCATCAGTCCTCATTGTTCTCATCATTCAAGAGTCTCTCATGGTTTGCCGCTCTCCCTCTCCCCAACTATTTTCCCCCTTCTTCTCCCCCATGGTCTTCCGTTAAGTTCCTCCTAATCTTCCTATATGTGCAAACATATAGTATTTGTCCTTCTCTGCCTGACTTATTTCGCTCAGCATAACACCCTCAAGGTCCATCCATGTTGCTACACATGGCCAGATTTCATTCTTTCTCATTGCCATGTAGTATTCCATAGTATAGATGAACCACATCTTCTTGATCCATTTGTCCATGGATGGACACTTAGGTTCTTTCCATGTTTTGGCTATTGTTGAGAGTGCTGCTATGAATATTGGGGTACATGTATTCCTATGCACCAGCACTCGTGTATCCCTTGGGTAAATTCCTAGCATGGACCTCAAGGTCCATCCATGTTGCTACACATGGCCAGATTTCATTGTTTCTCATTGCCATGTAGTATTCTATGGTATAGATAAACCACATCTTCTTGATCCATTCGTCCATTGATGGACACTTAGGCTCTTTCCATGTTTTGGCTATTGTTGAGAGTGCTGCTATGAACATTGGGGTACATGTGCTCCTATGCATCAGCACTCCTATATCCCTAACACCAAGACGTATCTTAGCTAAATTGGCAAAAAACAGTTATAAGGAAAAAAATCTTAAAATCAGCAAGAAAAAAGAAATCCCAAGTGAACAAGGGAAGATAAATAAGGTTAGCAAACAGATCTATTCACAGAAACTGGGCAGGCCAGATGGGAGTGGCTTGATATATTGAACATATTAAATGGGAAAAATATACACCCAAGAAAATTCTGTCTGACAAGGCTGTCATTCAAAATAGAGAGTTTTCCAAACAAAGAAAAGCTAAAGGAATCCATGACCACTAAACCAACCCTACAAGAAGTATTAAAAGGAACTCTTTGAGTGGGAAAGAAAGACTGGAAAGGAACAGAGAAGTTCTCCAGAAACAATGACTTAACTGATAGTATAATGGCACTAAATTCATGGCTATCAATAATCACTCTGAATATAAATAGACTAAATGCTCCAATCAAAGGATATAGGGTTTCAGAATGGAAAAAGATAAAGACCCTTTTATATACTGCCAGAAGAGACACATTTTAGACCTAAAGACACCTGCAGATTGAAAGTGAGGGGATGGAGAAATATTTATCATGCTAATGGACATCAAAAGAAAGCTAAAGTAGCCATACTTATATCAGACAAACTGGATTTTAAACAAAAGACTGTAACAAGAAATGAAGCAGGGCACTATATCTTAATAAAGGGCTCTATCCAACAAGAAGATATAACACTTGCAAATATTTATGCCCCCAAATTGTGGAACC
>NW_027527823.1:26829-30324 GCF_008692635.1 Crocuta crocuta
AAACTAATTGATATTAATGCAATAATAGTAGAGGACTTTAATACCTCACTTGTAGCAATGGACAGATCATCTATGCAGAAAATCAAAGAGGAAATGATGGCTTTGAATGACATGCTGGATAGATGGACTTCACAAATATATTCAGAACATTTCATTCTAAAGGAATACACATTCTTTTCAAGTTTACATAGGGCATTCCCCAGAATAGACCACATACTGGGTCACAAATCCGGCCTCAGTGAGTACAAAAAGATTGAGATCATACCATGCATATTTTCTGCGACAACACTATGAAACCTGAAGTCAAACACAAGAAAAAATTTGGAAAGACCACAAGTACATGGAGGTTAAAGAACATCCTACTAAAAAGTGAATGGGTTAGCCAGGAAATGAAAGAAGAAATTTAAAATTGCATAGTCAAATGGAAATGAAAACATGATACAAAACCTTTAGGATGCAGCAAAAGTGATCATAAGAGGAACGTAATAACAATATAGACCTACCTCAAGAAGCAAGAAAAGTTTCAATATACAACCTAACCTTATAACTAAAGACCTAGAAAAAGAACAGCAAATGAAGCTTAAAAACAACATAATAAGGGAAATAATTAAGATAAGAGCAGAGATAAATGATGTAGAAACAAAATAATAGAACAGATCAACAAAATTAAGAGCTGGTTCTTTGAATGAATAAACAAAATTGATAAACCTCTAGCCAGACTTCTCAAAGAGAGAAAGAACCCAAATAGGTAAAAATCATGAATGAAAGACATCACAACCAACAACACAGAAATACAAGCAATTATAAGAGAATATTATGAAAAATTACATGACAACAAGGAATCTGGAAGACATGGATACATTCCTAGAAATATATAAACTCTAAAAACTGAAATAGAAAGAAATAGAAAATTTGAAAAGACTGTTATCCATCAAAGAAACTAAATCAGTAATCAAAAATCTCCCAACAAACAAAAGTCCAGTGCCAAATGGCTTCCCAGGGGAATTCTAACAGACTTTTAATAACAGTTAATATCTATTATTCTCAAACTGTTCCAAAAAATAGAAATGGAAGGAAAACTTCAAAACTCATTCTATGAGGCCAGAATTACCTTGATTCCAAAACTAGACAAAGACCTCACTAAAAAGGAGAATTACAGATCAATATCCCTCATGAACATTGATGCAAAACTTCTCATCAAGATACTAGCAAGTTGAATCCAACAGTACGTTAAAAGAATTATTCACCATGATCATGTGAGATTTATCTTGGGCTGCAAGTATGAGTCAATATTCACAAATCAATCAATGTGATATACCACATTAATAAAAGAAAGGATAAGAATCATATGATTCTCATAGTAGATGGAGAAAAAGCATTTGACAAAATACAGAATACATTCTTGGTAAGAAACCTCAATATAGTATGGATAGAGGGAACATACTTCACCATCATAAAGGCCATATACAAAAGATCCACAGATAATATAATCTTCAATGGGGAGTAACTGAAAGCTTTTCCTCCATGGTCAGGAATAAGACAGAGATGTCCACTCTAACCATTGTTATTTAACACAGTGTGGGAAGTCTTAGCCTCAGTAATCAGACAAAGAAGAAATCTACCCATTTAATGCAATCCCTATAAAAATATCACTAGCATTTTTCACAGATCTAGAACAAAAATCATAAAATGTGTATGAATCACAAAAAACCCTGAATAGCCAAACAAATCTTGAAAAGAAGGCAAACTGGAGGTATCATGATTCCAGACTTCAAGCTATATTTTAAATCTGTAGTCATCAAGAGATTCTGGTATTGGCACAAAAAACAGTCATATAGATCAATGGAACAGAACATAAAACCCAGAAATGGACCCACAATTCTATGGTCAACTAATATTTGACAAAGCAGGAAAGAATACCCAATGGCAAAAAAACCCAGTCTCTTCAACAAATGGTATTGGAAAAACTGGACAGCAACATGAAAAGAATTAGACAGGACCATTTTTTTTTTTACATCATACACAAAAATAAATTCAAAATGGATGAAAGACCTCAGTGTGAGACAGGAAACCAAAATTCTAAAGAACACATGCAACAAACTCTTTGACATCAGTGATAACAACATCTTACTAGATATATCTCCTGAGGCAAGGGGAACAAAAGCAAAAATGAATTATTGGGACTTAATCAATTAAAAAGAATTTGCACAGTGAAGGAAACAGTGAACAAAACTAAAAGGCAACCTTCAGAATGGGAGAAGATATTTGCAAATGACATAATTGACAAAGGTTATAATTCAAGATCTAAAAGGAGTTATNCAGGCCAGATCTCATGGTTCATGGGTTCGAGCGCTGAATCAGGCTCTGTGCTGACAGCTCAGAGCCTGGAGCCTGTTTCAGATTCTGTGTCTCCCTCTCTCTCTGCCCCTTCCCCACTCATGCTCTGTCTCTCTCTGTCTCAAAAATAAATAAACTATAAAAAAACAAAACAAAAAACCCCCTAAAGAATGAAGTTAAAAAATTGGCAGAAGTCACAAATAGCCATTTTTTCAAAGACATATGGATGGCCAAGAGACACATGAATAAATGCTCAACATCATTCATCATCAGGGAAATACAAATAAAAACCACAATGAGATATCACCTCACACCTGTCAAAATGGCTAAAACTAACAATACAGGAAACAACAGATGTTGGTAAGGATGAGGAGAAAGGGGAATCCTCTTAAACTGTTGGTGGGAATGCAAACTGGTGCAGCCACACTGAAAACAGTATGGAGGTTCCTCAAAACATTAAAAATAGTACTACCCTATGATCCAGCAATTCCACTTCTAGATATTTACCTAAAGGATACAAAAATACTGATGTGAAGGGGCACATGAACCACAATGTTTCTAACAGAATTATTAACAATAGCCAAATTATGGAAATAGCACAAATGGTCATTGACAGATGAATGGATAGAAAAGATGTGGTATATATATATAATATATACATTATATATTCATTTATATATATAATGGAATATTACTCAGCCATCAAAAAGAATGAATAATTGGCATTTGCAATGATGTAGATGGAAATACAGTGTATTATCCTAAGTGAAACAAGTCAATCAGAGAAAGGCAAATGCCATATGACTTCACTCATGTGGAATTTAAGAAACAAAACAGGTAAACATTGGGGAAGGGAAAAAAAAGCAGGAGGCAAGCCATGAGGGACTCTTAACTACAGAGAACAAACTGAGGGTTGATTGAGGGGAGGTGGATAGGGAGATGGGATAANCTAGGAAAGCATAAAGGAACACGATATATGAATGTATTTGGTCACACAACCTCTCTGTTGGCTCTAGGCCATTTTAGTATTGACAGAGGGAAGCCACTCAGGAGAGGTGGCCCAGACAAGTTTGTGGGAAGACTCATTGACCATAAAGTATTTTTTTAAAGAACTTTTTTTTTTTAAAGTTTAGGGAAAACTAAAGTGGAAACTATTTG
>NW_027527823.1:30382-30950 GCF_008692635.1 Crocuta crocuta
ACAGCACATAAACCCTTTTATGGTATTATGCTTGATTTTATAAAACAAATCCTTGTGAACTTGCCACCCAACCTCAAGAATAAAATATCATTAATTGGGGGACCTGGATTGCTCAGTTGGTTAAGCATCTGACTCTTGATTTTGGCTCAGGTCATGATTTTATAGTTCATGAGTTCAAGTTTCATGTTGGGTTCTGCATTGTCAATATGGAGGTTGCTTGGAATTCTTTCTCTCCCTCTCTCTCTCTGCACTCCCTGCTTGTGATCTCTCTCTCTCTTACTCACTCTCTCTCTTTCAAAATAAATAAAAAATATTATTGATTACTTCTACCTATATATCCCCTACCCTAAAGACATATTTCTTTTTCCATGTCCAACCAGGCATAATTAGCATTTTGAATTCGAGTTTGTCTTTCAAGTGTTTTCCCAAAACTAAACTTATCATATAAGGAAGATTGACCTAAAACATAGTAATTAGTTTTGATTACTTCAAGGCTTCATAAAATGGCATCATTGTATTCCAGGTATATAATAGTATCTCATTACTTTGAACATTCACATCCCATTGA
>NW_027527823.1:30957-32309 GCF_008692635.1 Crocuta crocuta
TTCATACAAGCCACATGATTATCAGCAGGAAAATGGATAAAAATATATTGGAATATAGCTATCCAATGCATTATTATATAGTAGTGAAAATGAATGAACTACAATTACCCACAACATAGATCAATTTTAGAAACAGAATCTACTAAGTGATAAAAGCAAGTCACGTTTTGATTTTATTCACTCAATTAGATATTTCTGACAGAAGAATTGATAACCCATATCTTGGATAATGAGGATCTTTCTCCCCAGATATGGGTTGTATCTTCGCATTCTATAGCAGACACTATTGATTGATACTCAACATATGCACTCACACTTTTGCCGGGAAGGTCTGATTTATTCAGTTATTCACCATCATCCACAGGGCCATGTATTTTCACAAATCCTTTATGGTTAACCTCACTCCTTTTATGAGAGATTCTTCTAGGAATTAAATATGCTACACAATTCTGGTAAGTGTGTGAAGGAAAGTATACTGAGTATGTGTGTGTGTGTTGGGTGGGGGGGATCTGAAGAAAGTTTATTCAACTGTTTTTTGTTTTTTGTTTTTTGTTTTTTTTTTTAACCTGAGACTGGGGCAAGACCAACATGGATGCACTGCCATGATTAATCCTAGATAATTCTTTCTATTCAGATATAATCTCCCTTTTCTCATTCATAACCCTCCACTCTGCTGGTCGGGGCACTCTGGTCCTGGTTGGCTTAAACAGTCACATTTAATCCATTTTCCAGATGTACACTCTACACCTCCACTGCTACCTTTTTCTCTCTCTCTGGAGTAATCAGGCTGTAGTTTCTCTGAGTAACATCTTTGTTCCTTTCTCATTGCGTCTAAACATATTTTACTATTTCTTCTTCTGAATCAAGCCTCTTAGTCTCTCTGCCTGGTCATTTCATTTCCAATTTCACTTCCTCCCCACCCTGTCATTTCTCTCTTTGTATATGCTCTTCCATCGGCACTGCATACACCTGGCTCTTTATTTGTAGCTGGGAATTCTGGTTTTATGCCTTTCGATGGTCCTTTGTCTTTTGGGTTTTTTCTCTTTTCTTTTCTTCTTTTTTCAATTTTTTATTAATTTTTATTTTTATTATTTGTCTTCCCTCCTTCCTTTTTTTTTGTATTGTTTTGTCTTTTGTCCCTTCCTTTTTTTCTTTTCCTCTTTCCCTTTCAGTTTGCGTGTTTGTTGGATTTGTCTGTGCGTTTGTGTACTTTTGCTCCCTGTGTGTTTTTCTGTCTGTTTTCTTTTCCAGGACTACCTCAAGAAACAAGCCAAAGTACACATTGTGGAGAATCCCAAATACCACTATGAGTAGGGAAATAAAATAACCAAAGTCTCAACAAGAGAAACCAA
>NW_027527823.1:32759-36307 GCF_008692635.1 Crocuta crocuta
TTCATACAAGCCACATGATTATCAGCAGGAAAATGGATAAAAATATATTGGAATATAGCTATCCAATGCATTATTATATAGTAGTGAAAATGAATGAACTACAATTACCCACAACATAGATCAATTTTAGAAACAGAATCTACTAAGTGATAAAAGCAAGTCACGTTTTGATTTTATTCACTCAATTAGATATTTCTGACAGAAGAATTGATAACCCATATCTTGGATAATGAGGATCTTTCTCCCCAGATATGGGTTGTATCTTCGCATTCTATAGCAGACACTATTGATTGATACTCAACATATGCACTCACACTTTTGCCGGGAAGGTCTGATTTATTCAGTTATTCACCATCATCCACAGGGCCATGTATTTTCACAAATCCTTTATGGTTAACCTCACTCCTTTTATGAGAGATTCTTCTAGGAATTAAATATGCTACACAATTCTGGTAAGTGTGTGAAGGAAAGTATACTGAGTATGTGTGTGTGTGTTGGGTGGGGGGGATCTGAAGAAAGTTTATTCAACTGTTTTTTGTTTTTTGTTTTTTGTTTTTTTTTTTAACCTGAGACTGGGGCAAGACCAACATGGATGCACTGCCATGATTAATCCTAGATAATTCTTTCTATTCAGATATAATCTCCCTTTTCTCATTCATAACCCTCCACTCTGCTGGTCGGGGCACTCTGGTCCTGGTTGGCTTAAACAGTCACATTTAATCCATTTTCCAGATGTACACTCTACACCTCCACTGCTACCTTTTTCTCTCTCTCTGGAGTAATCAGGCTGTAGTTTCTCTGAGTAACATCTTTGTTCCTTTCTCATTGCGTCTAAACATATTTTACTATTTCTTCTTCTGAATCAAGCCTCTTAGTCTCTCTGCCTGGTCATTTCATTTCCAATTTCACTTCCTCCCCACCCTGTCATTTCTCTCTTTGTATATGCTCTTCCATCGGCACTGCATACACCTGGCTCTTTATTTGTAGCTGGGAATTCTGGTTTTATGCCTTTCGATGGTCCTTTGTCTTTTGGGTTTTTTCTCTTTTCTTTTCTTCTTTTTTCAATTTTTTATTAATTTTTATTTTTATTATTTGTCTTCCCTCCTTCCTTTTTTTTTGTATTGTTTTGTCTTTTGTCCCTTCCTTTTTTTCTTTTCCTCTTTCCCTTTCAGTTTGCGTGTTTGTTGGATTTGTCTGTGCGTTTGTGTACTTTTGCTCCCTGTGTGTTTTTCTGTCTGTTTTCTTTTCCAGGACTACCTCAAGAAACAAGCCAAAGTACACATGGTGGAGAATCCCAAGTACCACTATGAGTAGGGAAATAAAATAACCAAAGTCTCAACAAGAGAAACCAAGAGACACCATCCAAAGAACACTTCCTGAACAAAGAGCCCTCTTTAATACAGCAGCACCTGCAGGGGCTGAGTGCATAGAAAGATTATTCAACCTTAAAGAATCCCAAGAAGTGAGATAGCTTCTCTGCTTAAGCCTTGTGTTTTAGTATAACATCCTGAAATGATAAGGAGAGATATTCAAGTGACAAAAGCTGATGCACTGAAGATAAAGAGATGGAAAGAACTTGGTACTTAATGACCTAATTGATTATGAGTAAAATTTTCTGTATATACTCTACTTTAGAATTTCATTATATAAAGAAATATATTTCCTTTGTTTCTTTAGGGTGTCATAAGATTTTACTTTTTGTAGAGTTCAGTTGAAAAGAATTCTTATTGATGAACCATTTGTCTGTGGATTAGGGCAATAAACCATCATCTTTAACTGCTAGACCTCCTAATTTGATAGTTTTAATGAGTATTAGCTATACTTTTGCCTCATGAGCACATCTAAACTTCAAAACTGTCCTTAACATTTTGGTGTTATTATTCTTTATTGTCATTGTTATATAGATAAAGTTATATCGCATTATTTTTTCAACTTTCAGATTATAAATAATTTCAAAATGAACAAATTGAGGATTCAACTTTATATTTAAGAATATTTGCAATGAAAAGAAGAAATGATTTGTAATAAGTTAAATAAAAAATAGAAATCACACTAAGAAGACTTGAAGAAATAAAAGGACATTTCATATTTTTGGGTGGGAACACTAATTATTATAGAGAAAAAGAGGTCAACATTTCCTCAATCAAAACAATGTTAATGCACTTTCAATAAAAATCTTATTTGGAGATTTAGGTGGCAGTGACTTGGCAAAATTATTGTTAATTAATCTGGAAGAATAAGCAAGTCAGCACTTTTTAATTTAGGTAAGAGTCACATAACAAAATTAACCATTAATCTTTTTAAAGTGTATATTTCAATGACATTTAATATATTCAAAATGTACATATATCACCTCTATCTAGTTCTAAAACATTTTCATCACCCCAAAAAGAACCTGTATGTGGTTAGCAATCACACAGTTTCCCCCTACAGGCAATGACTAGTTCTATGTTTATGGATCTGACTGTACTGGATGATTCATAAAAATGAAATTACTCAATCTGTGATATTTTGTGTCTGATTTTTACTTACTCTAATGTACTCAGGGTTCATCCATATGGTGACATTTATCAGTATGTCATTCCTTTTTATGGATAAATGATATTCAATTATATATATCACAATTTGTTTATCCATTCATCTTTTGATGGATATTTGACTTGTTTCCAACTTTTGGGTACTGTGAATAGTGCTGCTATAAACATACCTGTAAATGCATTTATTTGAGTATCTATTTTCAATTCCTTTGAATATATATCCAGGTGTAGAACTTCTGGTTTGTATGGCAGCTCTGTTTTACTTTTTGAGGAATTTGTGCTTGATTGTGGGTTGGTGAGAGTGTGAAGTTCCTGCGCTAGAGACTAGGGAGATGGATGAAGGGAATTCCACCTCTCCTGCACAAGCACATGTGCACCACACTGATCCACCCCAGTAAGCTAAGCAGGGCCACCTAGTGGAGAACAGAGCCATTACACCAAGCACTGTCCACCTCCGCCCTCCCAGCACATCCCCTAGAACACCAGCACAAGTCACTTCAACACTTCAAAAGACCTATAGAAGGCTTCAAAGCTTGAGTTCTAGGGAAAACTGGATGTAACTTCATTTGGGTTTCATTCTGTTTTCAGTTATTCTTTGCTTCTGTTTTTGCTTAAATTGTTTTCCATTGAAGAGAAGCAAAAATAATATAAAAACAGATAGGGAGGCAAACCATAAGATTCTTAAATACAGAGAACAAACTGAGGGTTGTTAGTGGGGTTTGGGTGGGGGGAAGGGCAAATGGGGTGAGGGGTATTAAGGACGATACTTGTTGGGATGAACACTGTGATGAATTACTAGATTCTATTCCTGAAATCTATTACACTATATGTAACTAACCTGAATTTAAATTTAAAAAAAATAAAGAAGTTAAAATTAAAATTAAAGAAAGCATAAATTAAAATCCATGGAACAATTAAAAAAGAGTAAATGAAGAAGCAAATTGTTGCCTTCACATTGTCTCATGAAGTTATCACATTTGGGAAAGAAATTAAGGAAAAGACATCAATACA
>NW_027527823.1:36702-37379 GCF_008692635.1 Crocuta crocuta
CTTACAAATCAGTCTTTGAATTATTAAAATAAAATCTTAAACTTTATAAGAGATCTCTGAACATTTTAGGACATAGATGAAAATGCAATAAATAAATATTGATTTAACCTCAGTATTGCGGTAAACATTATGGAAATATTCACTTTTTTGTGGTCAGTGGAAATAAAATGTAATGCTTAATCATGGCCTTTAAGTTCTCAAAACTTTAGAGCCCATAGTTCTGTCCAGATTTCTATTACTAAAGATAGTAACCTCTGATCTCAATTTTTATTAAATATTGAATAAATACAAATGATTAAATGTAAAATATGTGTAAGACATAAAAAATAACAACAAAAAAACCCACCTATATGCATAAAGCTATAATGCAGTCTAAGAACTAGAACACTTTCAATTATCCTCCAGAGTTCCATAACATATAAATCAAACACATGTCACCAATTCTGAGATTAAAACACTACACATAACTTCCATCCATGTTGCTACACACGACCAGATTTCATTCTTTCTCATTGCCTTAGGGTGTTATGCTGAGGGAAATAAGTCAGGCAGAGAAGGACAGCTACCATATGTTTGCACATATAGGAGGATTAGGAGGAACTTAACCGAGGACCGTGTGGGAGAAGGGGGGAGAAATAGTGGGGGAGAGGGAGGGAGGCAAACCATGAGAGACTCTT
>NW_027527823.1:37568-40110 GCF_008692635.1 Crocuta crocuta
TGATGTTATATGGAAACCAACTTGACAATAAACTATTAAAAAAATTAAAAAATAATAAAACACTACACATAAACCAATCTAGTAGAGAGGTACCTGGGTGGCTCAGCTGGTTAAGTGTCTGACTCTTGATATCAGCCCAGGCCATGATCTCTCGGTTTGTGTGTTCAAGCCCCATGTTGGGCTGTGTGCTGACAGGTTCTCTGTCTCCCTCTCTCTGTCCCTCCCCTATGTGTGTGCGCTCTTTGTCTCTCTCAAAAATAAGTAAATAAATATTAAAAAAAGAATTGCTTCTTTATTTTAAAAAACCAATCTAGTAGATATGACTCTTTCAGAGCATTAGTTTCCTTAATTAAATTTTTTTGTGTTTCTCAAAGTTTAATTACATAATCAATATCCAAGCATTTAAAGAAATGTAAAAAATGACAGAGTCATTTGAAAAACAGTAGAAGAAAGAGTATACAGAGTAAATAGACTAGGAGATGATGTATGACTCTCTAAAACAGCCAAGATAAACAAATGTTGAGAAGAATAATAAAAATAGGATCTATAATGCAATAGTACCAAATACAAATAGTCAACAGCCAGTCATTGTGGAAAGGCATGAGCTTAAACTCTTAAGTCCTAAAATAAATGAAAAATACCTAGATCAGGAATTCAAACCATAAATAAACACAACAATGCTGTTTTTGTGAAAATGATTCATTGTCTGAGATACTGACTCTTATGAGAGCTGCTTACAGGAGATACACCTGAAGAAAAAAACTATAGGGGAGTAGTATAGGATAAATACCAAGCCATGGGATGTGTATTAGACAGGCACCAGGAGTCATTAACTGTCTGTATTAAGCACAAAACAATTGTCTGTTGTTTTCTCTTCAGAATTCAATATCCCAAATAAATAAAATGTATTAACATTTAGTATTTAGTATTTAGAATCTCCAGAATAATTTATGTTAACATTTTGTGTGTGAGATTATAACAATCCAATAAATTCCCAAGGAATTAAAGTTAAATAACTTTTAAAAACTAGATAAAATTGAATATTCATCAAAACATTGGAAAGGCAATGTCTTAAAAGCAATAAAATAAATTGCAATTAATGTAACTGATAATTTATTCTTTAGATATTTTGTGTCCTTGAAATCTAATGTCAAAATAAAACAACACATACAATTCACCACAAATATAATATTAACTTGACATGTCTACTTAATATAATTAATATATAAGACTCCAATATAAAAGTGACATAAACCAAATATACTACAAAGTAGAAAATATGACCNNATCAAATAAGTTTGAATAAAGCAACATATTCCTCCTTGATATACTTGCCTGAATGTCTAATAGGAATATAAAACAATATTCAAAAGAAACCATTTGTGGGCACCTGGGTGGCTCAATGGGTTAAGTGTCTGACTTCAGCTCAGGTCATGATCTCCCAATTCGTGGGTTCAAGCCCCGCATGGGACTCTGTGCTGACAGCTCAGAGCCTGGAGCCTGCTTCAGATTCTGTCTCCCTCTCTCTTCCCGTCTCCACTTGCACTCTGTCTCTTTCTCTCTTTCAAAAATAAACATTAAAAAAAACTTTTGATTTCCCACCCCCAAAACTACCCTTACTTCAGACTTTACAATTTTAGGAAATGGCACCTTCTGTCATCACTTGTGCATATCAAAATTTCATTGATTTCTCTCTTTCCATCATAAATCTGTTTGATCCACCAGCAAGTCCTATAAGATTTACCCTCAAAATATTTATCCAAAATGACCACTACTAACCATCTCTATCACTCTAATTCTATCTGTGATCATCTTTCATTTGTAGTCTATTCTCCACAAAGTAGCCAGCATAATCCTTTGAAACATGAATTAGTTCATGTTACTTCTTTGCTCAAAATCATGTAGTAGCTTCATTATACAATTGGGATAAAATCAAAACTCTTTAATCTGGTCTATGTAGGCCTGTCTACCTTCTCAATTAATCTCATACCACTTTTTCCATATCTCACCACCTCCCAACCATACTGGCCTTCTTGCTTCTTGAACAGTTAATTGTCTCCCACTTAAGTACGTTTGCACTTACACATCCTTCTGCCTGGAACATTCTTTCCCCATTTGACCATATGGCTCCTTCACTCAGCTCTCTGATTAAATGTTACTTCTTCAGAGTCATCTTCCTTGATAACCTTATTCAAAATAGTTCCTTGTGTCTCCACTCTTTCATTTACTGTAACATTAACTAGCTTTAGTTTCTTCATAGCATTTAAGAGTATATCACATCATTTTATAATATATTGTTTTATATTGCATGTTTGTTACCTATCTTCCACTAGAATGTAAGCTCTATTAAAATAGAATATTAGTCTAGAGGCCCATCATCTAGAAGATGGGACATCATCTACTGGGACATAATTGGTACTCAATAAATATTTCTTTAATGAATGAATATTACCACTTGTTTGGTATAGTTTTAAAATTATTCATCATTGGTGATGTTGCCAGTTGGTTTTACTCTTTTATAAAGCAGTTTCCAAATGTGTGC
>NW_027527823.1:40371-44992 GCF_008692635.1 Crocuta crocuta
ATCTATCTTGGAAAAGTATTAAAACTATTGAAAAAAGTTATATATATATATATATGCATATATATATCCCTTTATTTTATTATTGTTTATAATGGTTAATGTTGAATATGAATTAACAGACTAATAATGGACTAGTTAACTAGTTTTGGGGGCATATACTTAATGTGATAATGTGCCATTGAAGGTGATGATTATAGACAAGTTGAACATGGAAAAATTCTTAGGTTGTAATGCTAAGTGAATAAGCATGATATAACATCACATGCATATTTTTAATGTAATGAAGGGAAAATACTTAGGAAAATCCTGTAAGAAGTATATGTATCAAAACAGTAGTAACCAGTTGTGTTAGCATTGTAGAGTTTTATAATGATTTTCTATATCAAGGTGAATCTGTGATTTTCTTATTTTAATTTCAACTAATTTTTACTTTTACCAAAGCATTATATGCAGGTATTTTCAAAACACAAATAATACAGTAAAGTTTATAAGAAGACAGTAAATAGCAGTCCTATCTCAGTTATGCTTTCTACACTCTTATATGAGATTAACTTTTACACTTTTAAATGATACATTTTGCTTATATTTCTAGTTTCTCAGTTACAAACATTTATGATATTTAAGATGATGAAGTTTTATTAATCTTAACCCTCTTTTTCCCTTCCACCCATTCTCTCAATACAGCATCACTTTTTGTTGTCATCATTAAATGTTTACATTTTTATAATTACTTAAATATGACTCACTGCTGAGCCAAATAATGTACAGTGGTTTTACCTTCTTTAAGGTAACAACTTAAAAAATACCCTTGAAGGTAAACGTTATCTACTATTTTTCCATTTGCTGAATTCTCTGCACACTTATCAGTTCTACCAAAACCCTTCTACAGAAATTTAAAATCCCAGCCATACCTAAAGAAGGATCAATCTCATCAGTTAATCTATCAATTCCGTTTACCTGAGTCCTCTGTCTTCCTGTTCCAGTCTGGACTATTGGTTCTCTAGGACTCCTACATAACTCTTGTCCAGGGAGCTCCATTCCTTTCACTGTTGACTTGAAAATCATCTTTATTACCCTAGAGGAACTGTGAAATTTGTGGCTGCCCACTATCTTTTAAAAATCCCCCTTTCCAGGGGCACCTGGGTGGCTCAGTCGGTTAAATGTCCAACTTCAGCTCAGGTCATGATCTCGCGGTTCGTGGGTTCCAGCCCTGCATCGGGCTCTGTGCTGACAGCTCAGAGCCTGGAACCTGCTTTGGATTCTGTGTCTCTGTCTCTCTCTGACCCTCCCCTGCTCACACTGCCTCTCTCTCTCTTTCTCTCAGAAATAAATAAAACATTTAAAAAGTTTTAAAATCCCCTTCCCATTTTAATAGTTTCCTAAAGTTGCTTTTCACATGTAGAATTTTAAACAAATGCCAGTGTCACTTTTATCCAGAATGTAATCATATGGTCATATGTCTAGCTTCTATCAAACAAATGTGCCTGAGTGATACATGGAATGTAGAAGTAAAGATCTGAGGTTGTGCAGCTCTTTCAACAGGGACATGATGAACATGAGCATATTGCTTAAAGTTTGGCAGAATGGGCCAACCTAGCAGAAATAAATTGTGAGATATTGTTGTTTCCATACATTTTCCACCAAGATATTTCTCATAGTAAATATCTTCTTTTAGGGATTTCTTTTTTTTTTTTAATTTTTTAATGTTTTATTTATTTCTGAGAGAGAGAGAGAGAGGCAGCATGAGCAGGGAAGGGTCAGAGAAGAGAGAGAGACAAAGAATCCGAAGCAGGCTTCAGGCTATGAGCAAGCCGTCATCACAGAGCCTGATGTGGGGCTCGAACTCACAAACCGTGAGATCATGACCTGAGCTGAAGTCGGATGCTCAACCGACTGAGCCACTCAGGTGCCCCTGGGACTTCTTATTTCTATTAAAGTTGTTCCTTTTGCATTATGTCATACTCATTTATATATTTGTTCCCATTCAAACTGTATAGGTCACTTCAGTTTTCAATATATATTCTTTTGTGGCAAGTATTGCCAGCTCTCCAGAAGGGGAAAACATTCACAAGAGCTACCCATTGTTGGCTGGGAAAGTAAAAGTTCCATAGCCTTGATAGGATGTTTTTATTTCATGTCTTGCCTGTTCCACTTAATATATGATCTGCTTCAGAAATGTTATTTCTATTTACAGAGTTACCATTCAGCTATTCCCACACCACTTTTTCCATGATTTGCACTGGTTTTCTCACAAAATACTCAATTTCTTTCTGTCAGTTATTCCCAAATAATTTTTGTCCAAGTCAGGAATTTAGGACAGCTTGTGTTAAACTGCTTTGGATTTTCTGTAGTCATTGTTTATTGATTTTGTAAACTATTTATGACATAGAAATAAAGAGAAAGAAAAACTGTAACAAGCCACCTGAATAAAAACATAGAGAAGAAGGTCAGGGATAATTTTTTTCAGAAAGGTACTCAATTCTACCCACCTCATTCCTCAACCATACATTATCTCTGGGTTTACTAGACCTTAGTTAAAAGTAAAAATCAGTTCCATTAAAGGCAAGGGTATTATTATCATTAGAGAAATCTTTTGCAGTTGTAATTATGAGGGTCTCTGACCCTTTACGTTAGAATATACTTTGTATATAAAGTGACAGACTAATTTGGCTAGAGCAAGTCTCTGTGTAAGCTAATTACATGTGGTAATTTTGCCTGAAAGGAGACTGACTTGAAAATGAATCTAATTTAACGGTGAGGAGATTGTTATAAGAAACATTACATTGTGGGCTTGGAAGTCCCTTAAAGTGCTAATTTTGCACTTGAATAACCATATTGCATAGTGAGGATTTTTCAAATTACTTAATATTTGTGAGATATTATTTGAACTAAGAAAAAATAAAGACAAATAATGAGGATTTTTTTAATTTTATGGGAACAATTTAGGATACTATCTATTATTCACATATTAAAATTAACTCCTGTTACCCTCTTTCTACTTTTTCTTAAGTTATGGTGAACCGCCTTGCTCCATTAAAGGACAAAGCTAATTCTTTAATTACATATTCAACTCAGAAGGAGTATAGTTTGTCCAGTTTATCAATCTTTCTGAGTTTTGCTTCTTAACAATATGATTTCTTTTAGGAATTTTAATTATCATTTCTCATAAAAATCATTACATGCAGCTAGCAGCTATTATTGTATGGTGAGTTGAAATATGGCAACCGTAAGCTGAAAGGGCAGAAGAAATACTTTGATACTTGTTCTGAAATTCTCTTTCCTTTCAAGTTACTCTAGTTCTTAGAATTGCCATTGTAAATTATTCCATTGTGTTAAAGCCTAAAGCTTCCAGAAAACCCCTGTAAAATTGCAAATCTTTTCTGGGAAAGTGTCATGGGTGCTATGGGGATCATCCCAGGTCTCTCATCAGGAAGTAGCAGTAATGACCCCAGTAGTTTGGAGGTCTTGTGACAAATCGCTCTCACCTAAATCTCTTTCTGTGAATTTCCCTTAGCAGAAGAGAGGTGTTTCACTGAATTCCTTATCTCCTTTGTAGGATCAGCTCACATCCAGTGACTTTTCAGTGATGGAGCATAAAGTCCTGTACTTCTTGTCTCAATGTGGAAGATCTCTGAAAGGCCATTCCTGCTCCAGAGTTCACTATAGGATCAGCCAAGGCCGAGGAGTTGTAACTTCTTCAGTGTCCTACTTGCCCCTTTGCCCAATCCAACTTCCCTCCCCTCTCATGAGTGTTAACTAATGAATCTCCTAGAAATAACTCTGAGTGCTTCACAGTCTGTTTCTTGAGTAATTTAACATTAAAAAGTTAATAACTTTAGGAAATTTCCTTGGAAGAGACTCTACAGTGTGATGGATAACTGATAGCCCCTGGAATGTAGTTGTGGTATAGTGCTTGAAGTTTTTTCATTAAGTGATGAACTGAGATGAAGTTCTAAAGGACAAGAATGCCCTGGAAGTTGTGATACCCCAAATATTTGGGAGTTTTTATGGGGAATGGTGAGAGGGAATAAGAACTTTTCAACAATATGTCTGTGCTAGGGGTCAGCTATGCACTGGAGAAAGACAGTGAAAGGCTGAGGGTGATAAATAATCAATATAAGACAAAATATGAAAACCAGGGAATATTCTTGGCAGCATATAAAGAGAGTCTCACCTCTGAAAACTGGAAGACAGAGAATGGTGAGAATCAGGCTTAATACTTAATTATAAGAGTATCAGCACTCCGGAAAAGGCTGAATTCTCATCCTGGGCAAATCTGATATGCCAAAATCTGGGCCTTGATTGGAAAAGGTTGTTTTCTCTAGACTTGGGATGGGGATATCTGCATTGGAAAACCTGAAAATCTCATAACTCAAAATCACCTTGAATCCTATGGTTCTATAAAAATCGTCCACTTTTGCATTTTGAAGGCAGCCCACCACCTATCTTGCTTAAAGACAATCAAGAGGACTGTCCCCTCAAAGGCAACATCTTATCCTTTACGATCTACCTCTGTGTCTACTGGATAATTAGAGTCAAATTATAATATAAACCAGTCAAAGAAGTGCTAGATCTTCTAAAGAAGAAAAGTGGCTATACACTGAAATTGCTGCAATATCTG
>NW_027527823.1:45096-50953 GCF_008692635.1 Crocuta crocuta
ATTTAATGTCTTGAAAAGGACAATGGGAATTGGTTCTAATACACTACTAGGTTGCCTCTTGTATCCTTGAGAAAAGTGATGGCTCTCACAAAGTGAAGTAGAAATGCCAAAACTTACCTGGAAGACAGTGGAGGAAAGAATCAAAGACTCAGAGAAGAGGCATATACTGATGTGGATATACTGTGTAGGTTTAGAAACCCCTCCAGGTGACTGTAGGTCCCAGGAGATACTCCATTGATAAAAGTAATAAGGAATGCACTGGCATTGGGGCACAAGTATTATTAAGGATCTCAGACATGGCTGTCTCCTGAAGTCCTGGGATGAGAGTAGGAGGCACTATTATATAACTGACCTTGATATAAATTAATCGGGTCAAAATGGTAGCCTATAGAATCTGACGTGCAGAGAGCAAGAGATGGTAAATAGAACACAGTATTCCCAGGGGCAATATAGATTGGCAGTTAAACAGGGTATTGCCCAATCTATATGCTCCAAAATAATCAAGTATGGATGATTATGAAGTTGAGGTCAGCTGCTTCAATAAAAAGTCATGATCTTAGTTTTGCAAATTCTCAGGCCAAGACCAATTGAGGAGAATGCTGGATATCCATAAGGAAGAACTTTGAAACACAAGTATATATGGTATTGGTTTCCCGTCCTTCTCCGAAGGGACCTATGACTACTTGCTTCTGTTGTTTTACATTGGGAAAAAGGGAATAGTCAACATTTCAAGAACTGTTGCAGCTAGGATATGAGTCAACACTGATACCCAAAGTATCAGTGTCTGGAGTGAAGGATATGTAGAAGATACTGGTAATAAATAAATTTGCTTCCTGTATTTGAATTATTGTGTATCTCCTGGGTCCACAGACTTGTCTGGTGGTCATATTTTGATTTCCAAATTTACAATCACACTGACATGTTTTTGAGTTGACAAAACCCTCACATTGGTTCCTTGGTCTGTGGGTGTGGGCTAGCATATTTTTGACATTCTATGCTTCTACTGCTCTTAGGTTTCAGAAAAATTGTGAAAACTTAATAACATAGGAAATGAGCAATGGAGATGAAAATGGTCAGTCTAAATGGTTTAATATTTTATGTTAGAACAAGTAATTGTCCTTAATATTCTTAACTCCTAAACTTAGAGATACGCCCAAGATTTCCCTGGCTCTTTAAACAAATCCAAAACCCACTATAGATTGATCAGCCAAAAGCACAATTTATTCATTCTTCTCTTCACTGAACCAAATATTTATTGAGAACTCCCACACAGTATCCTAGATTTTAGGTTAAAAAAAGAGTAAAAACATCTAGTCTTTCTTTTGTTTGGTTATAATTCNAACCAAACTGATTATATACAAATATAATTTTTAATTCTTGCCTTCTGTAAATGATACAGAAAAACACATTCATTTTTATAATGTAGCAATAACAGTCACACGAAATGTGTATAAAATACACTGCTTTGTCTCTATTCTGGAAATAGTTATCTGATAAGATGAGATTGATGAATGGTCAGAGGGGGGGAAAGAAACATTTACTTTTGGCTTTCAGAAGAAAATAATTTCACAAAATGATTAATTACAAACTAAAAACATTTGCAGAATAAAAATAGAGATACTTCATTAGGATCAGTAACAATGTATGCATTTATTCCCATGTAATCCCTCTTCTGTCATATTCACAGTTATTAGAATATCTGATTTGACTTTCATTATGCAATTTATATGACCTTCCTTTACTAAAGGCCTTTCCATAGAACAGACTTTGAAAAATTTGCCAATTAGAAAGTATTAATTATAGTTTTATAATTTTGTCATTNGCATGGAAAATATTTAAGAAATCAGGATTATAAAAATTTTAATAACTTTTAGTATATAGAAAGATTTTTATATATACATAATACATAAAATATATTAAATTTTATGTGCATTGATTGATATATGAGATCTTCACCATTCTTAAATTACTATGTCCTTTATTGCAGTAATAAAACTGAGTCATTTCAAATAATTTTCATCTAATTGAATGAATACTTCGATATGTGTATTCCACATTTAATTTTTAATTATGGTTCCCTTGTCTTAGAAACTAAAACATAAAGAGACATATTTTTCTTTGTTCTCAAATAAACCCCAAACCATGCTAATTTACTTAAGGTGATGACATCTTTTTCTATTAAATACTGACATAGGACTGACAGAGATACATTTGTTCATACTCTTTCAAGCAGAGCTAGGCACTTCTTCCTCAATATTACCATTGTGGACACTTTATTGGTACATTCTCCATGTTCTACCATAATTTCTGTTTATTGTTTTCTCCCCCACAGGACTATAAGCCTCTCAAGGATAGAGATCTCATATTGAATATGAGATGTAAAATGTATATATGAATCTTTGGNATGAATATATTTCTTTTTCTTATCTTTTATTTAACATTTCTTTTCTGAAATATATCTTTTTTCTAAATTTTAAATTCTATTTTTAAATATTAGCTAAAACTTATTAGTTTCCAAGTATAACCTAGTACTTCTGCTAGAAAAGAGCATGTGCAATAAAAATTACCTCATTTATAATACAAAATTGCTCAGTAGGGAAAATAATTATTTCTTAAAAACATCAATTGAAGGCCTATTATGTTATTATGTTCCACTTTCTGTGCTAACTTTTTTGAATACAAAGCAGAATTTGATTTGGTCCCTATCCTCAAGTAGCTCATGTTCTAATGTGGAAATAGAAGTAAGAAAAAGATGAAAGCTATTATAAAATTATGCTTTGTATTCTACAGTACTACAAACACGTCTGTGACTTAACTAGTATTCACTTTATACATTCTTAAACTTTTGCATTATTATGTATATTTTCTTGTGGCATGTATGGCCAACTATGTTATATTCCATGAGGGCAAGGATTACAATATATGCTGATAATACCTTAAGTGTACTAATGAAGCCCAGTGTACAGAGCAAGTGAGCTGAGAGACCTTCAGTATAGTAGAAATATAGTGGACTTACAGGCATGAGTTGAGTTCAAATCTAGCTCTACTCTCTTAACTGGTTAATTTTTACTTTGAACATATTATAAACATAATCTCTTAAAATAACAAAACTAGATTTCCTTCCTGGTCTTTGTGGGTGTTAAAATAACTTTGTGAAAGTACATAGTAGGTACTTACAAATATCCTTCTTTTAATAAGTATTCATTTAATGTAATTAAGTAAAGAACTTTGAAAAGATTCACAAAAGAGCTAAAGCTATTTAAAATAGGTTTGACCTTGGTTATGAGTGCCAGCACGTAAGGTTTTGTCTCACAGCCATCTTCCCCAAACATACATATGCTATTCATCTTTGCCCTTTAATCACCCATTGCTTATCTCCTCATTGTTATGTAAATATTTATTACATTTAGCAGAATTCTGAAAAATTCTGAATTGACTCCCAAGATTCCTGCTGGAAATATGGATTTTACTGTTATGATTAGGTCATATAATGTGACAAAGATCACAGGATTGTGCTGATGGAATTAATGTCCTTTATCAGTTGACTTTTGAATTATCAAAAGGAAGATCATCCTGGGTGGGCCTGACTCAAATCAGGTGAGCCAAAAAAGGAACTGTACTCTTCTTGAAACTAAAGATTGGAAGCAAGTGAGATATTTTCCTGCTGTCCTTGAAGAAAAAAAAAAACCAACCTGTCATGTTGTGGAAAGATCCATGTGGGAAAGAATGGCTGGTGGCCTGAAGGAAATGAGATGACCCCCAGCTGACATCCAGAAAGAAAATGGGGATCTTAGTTTTACTACATCCTCAAAAACAGAATTCTGCTAAAAGCCACATGAGCTTGAAAGATGACCTCAAGTACCAAA
Organism: Crocuta crocuta; assembly: GCF_008692635.1. NCBI lineage: Eukaryota > Metazoa > Chordata > Mammalia > Carnivora > Hyaenidae > Crocuta > Crocuta crocuta. The sequence goes on from NW_027527823.1 coordinate 48,963, forward strand.
TAAGATTACAGCCCCTGGCCCCTTCGATTTCAGCCTGGTGAGACATAGAACATAGGTAACTCAGTTGACCCAAAAGCCTGACTTATGGGAACTGGAAAGTAATAAATTTGTGTTGTTTTAAGTCAATAAATGTCTTGAAGTATTATGCAGTAATAGAAAATGTATATATTTAAGTAATCTGAATAGATACTTTGATTTAGGATGTTGATTGATGATAATAGTATTGTGTTACTCCTCTCAGTAATATGTCTTAGGCCTAGAAAAGCTGCATGATAGGAATTACAGTTGGTAAAAGCAGGGCAGGAAAGGACAAATGAGGCAAACTTTTAGTACTCCTCTACTAGATATTAAGTCAATTCTTAAAGCTAAAATGTTCGTTTGTTTTATCTAGAAGAGGAATAAAAGGTAGGAAAGAGATTTGACAATTTGCTAAAGTGCAGGAAAATGGGGAAAAACAACATGGTAAAATAGAATTAAAAACAGGCAATGCAGATTTGAGTCCTGCTACTACATTTAAGTGGCTGTTAACCTGAGAGGGTCTGCAAGATTTAGCCTGCTTAATGCTAAACTTAAGGGATGGGACTATATAATTTCTAGATCTCTTTTTGATAGAAAATGCTATGGCTCTTATAAATGAGGAAACTTGATGATATTTGATTTAATTCAAACAAATTTTTTGAAGACTATTCAAGGGTTTGAGCAGTGTTACATAGTTATAAGTTTTAAAGAGTAATATACTTGAGAGATAGAATATACACTTATTTGTGAATATTAGAAATTACATCATTAATATATGGACAATATAAAATAATACTAATTATAACAGTATCAAAAATATATATCACAGAATTGTAGAGCAAGAATTATTCAGAACCATCTCCCTTATCCTTTACTTATTTGCTTTAATATCTTCAGTAAATATACCTTGAAATTATGTGATGTATATCTTTTTTGATTGAAACGCAAGATTGATTCAGCACAATGAATGTCAGAGCAGTGAAAGTCCTATATCTTCTTCAAAATGCCCTATNTCTTCTGTTACTTAAAGAAATGAATTATACATCTAAGGACAGTGTTTTCATGGATATAATCTAGTCCTTATTAAAACAAAATGAGAACAAAATGATGCTCTTCACCAAAAATAGGAAATACAATGAGACCTGAAACTAGGAATAATAGTTTTGCTGAATAACATATCATTACTGAGTTCTGAATGACTGAATTATAAATAGACTTGACACAATCATACATCAATTTTTTTTTATTCCATAGTACTCTAATTTTTAACAACGAGTCAGTTATCTTAATGATAATTAACATACTAAAAGTACATTTAAAAGGACATTATAGTAGTAGCGAATCAGTGAAAGCAAAGAAATTTAAAAATGAAGCAATATTTCATTCTTTAACTACATTAGCTGAAGTTTAACTCATGGAGACATTAAAGCTGTAAATTTCCAATTAGGTCAGAAAGTCTTTTTCCCTAAACAGAAAAATAAGTAAATGGTAGAATGCCATCTGCTATCTTCACATATAAAAGAAAACAAATTAAATATTCAAGGTTACAGTATAGTATTTTAGTGTACACTCTGGGTTTCAATTATGGTCCTGCCAGCTGTAAAATCATACACAGTTCAAAAGAAGTAATAGCTTGAACATATTACAGATGTATCCCATCTCTAAGGTCTGATCCTAGGAAAAATTATGAACTAAACCTCTTTACTTATTTATACCTCATTTTCCTTTCCTTCCTTCCTCTAGTATTTTACCCAAGGTTCCTTACATGCCCTGTGGTTTTTTGAACAATTTACCCTTTCAACAAACTACACAAGTCTTATTGTAATTTCAAATATTCAAGATGATTTTAACTCAATAATTGTCAGTTTTATGAGTTTGGGAGAATATGAGAGTAAATATGCATCCATGTGTTTGTCAATTTGTGTGTGTGCGTGTGTGTATGTGTGTAAGAGAAGGCATTGCATAACAACTTG
>NW_027527823.1:51012-51582 GCF_008692635.1 Crocuta crocuta
AGACTATCTGCAAGGACAGTATGAGGCATGGACTAACAATCTGCTTCTGGCTAATTAAAACTGCAGTAATTATTTGCATCCTTAGAGCTCAAAGTATGTTAATTATAATTTAAATGCATCCACTTTGTGCATAAGGTATTTGTATATTAGGCAAAATTTTGAAAAGAGAAATAAATATAATGAATATAATATTTCTGATTTTCAGAATTTGAAAAACATGTTCATAAAATNTGCTTTTAAGTGTAATATGATATAGTCTGGTAATGTCAGGGCATTGTATTAGTCATTATTAAATTTTAAAATTATTATTTTCTTAAATGGAGCTAAAAATCCACTGCCATTATAAATAGACAAAAACTGCAAAATGTAAAGGGAACTAATTTCCCCTGAAACGGGGAAACCTACCTATGTAATTAATGTCAAATTTCTCCCAACTATAAATAAAACTTGGGAATGACATACGCTTTTGTTATTTTCTATCAAAATGCTTGGTTATATGTATGTTACCAAGTCTTCTATTTCTAATAATATTCCTTGTCAAACATGCTAAAAATCAATCAAAATACTCCC
>NW_027527823.1:51662-52498 GCF_008692635.1 Crocuta crocuta
CAGCGGGGTGAGTCAGGGTAAATACACTATTTGTGCCACTAAGTAAGAAGAACAGTTGCACCAAGGAATTTATTTATTTATAGTCAGTCTGCATGCTTTACAGGCAGTGAATAGTCCATTGAAAACCTCTGCAACTGGTGCATTATTCAGTAACTAGTTCCCTTTACATTTTGCAATTATTGGCTATAATGCAATGGATTTTTAACTCCATTTTAAAAAATAATAATTTTAAAATTTAATAATGACTAATACAATGCCCTGACATTACCCAGACTATATCATATTACACTTAAAAGCATATTTCATATAAAAACTCCATTTAATGAAATATTGTGTTGTCTTAAACAGTATTCCCTATACGTTCTGAGCAATTTTCCTTCTACCCAGAAATGATGTCCATTCTATTGTATACAACGTTCTTCCTCTAGACCCGTGTATTTAATCTTATATGTTTTTTTGTTCAAGAGGGAAACTTATGAAATGATTATGTAAAATTAATATATGATTTTATGAACATGGTTTTCAAATTCTGAAAATCCCTGCCCCCACTGCTGTTAACATGATTGCATAAACATATTTGCAGTTACATGCTTTCTGGAGTACTCAGTTCTCTGTAGTTCATGCAGTTCAAATGGGAGAATTTCCTTCAAGGTCCCCAATGATTACAATCAACATGATAGATAGGGATGATCTATAGATTTATTTAGGGAATATTATTGTTAGCTTTCACTTTTTACTCTTTCATGATCCATATACCTATACTGGAAGATCATGTGGCAGTTGGCTGAAATATGAGTTTCTGGAAAGCAAAAAAATATCAGAGCTATTAGATTATA
>NW_027527823.1:52682-53155 GCF_008692635.1 Crocuta crocuta
CAGATCTGCTTTTTAAACATGCTTAGTCTATGAAAGTAAGTTTTAAGTGCCCTGCAGACATTCAAATTTCAATCTAAGTTCAGAGATAAAGTAAAGATATTTTCTGATTTTTGTGGAAGTTGGAAGTAATGTCTGGCAAAAACAATTCCAGAAATATTTTTATTATTGCTTTGTTCAGGAAAGGAAAATCTTTAAAAGGATCTAAGCAAGAAAGCATGAAGCTCAACAACCCATTGAGCCAAACATATAGAAGTTAGGAAATAGGATTAATGCCAAAAGACAAAGAGATATGGTAACTGGTGACTGAAATGAAGAGTTCATCATCATGTTCCAAACCCCATTTAGGTCTTCTGATGGAAGAAGAATTCTGATCAGGTTCAAATAAGGGACAATTCTCTAGAAGATGACATTAAACTGAGAAGACAAATATGTTTTCCTCTGATGAATCACCTAACCACGGATATAGGAACTTA
>NW_027527823.1:53242-53929 GCF_008692635.1 Crocuta crocuta
GGATATAGGAACATATTCTGCTTTTAAAAAGTCTTCTAGGTCAGCTGTACTAAATGAAATATAATGATTTCTTGAACTCACCTTATAGTGACCTTTGTTTCATACCTTATTGAATAACCATATCCTAAGCACCCCAGGTAGCTATTATTGAATTCTCTCTATATATAACTTGATAAAAACTTACATATATATCAAAAGAATGTCTCACACAAAAAGTTTATGTGTAAAGAACAATAAGACCATTTTACACTTTGTTAAAAGAGATCTATTAATTCTAAAGAAAATATTGTAGTATAATATTAGCATAAAGTGTAAATTGGTTTAGGAAATAGGAGGAATAATTCATTATCAATAATCAGCATTAAGTAACTCACAGCTTCACCTTCCCCTTCTTCCCCCAAATCTGTATAAACACAAATAAAAATCTTTATTATTTAAAAAAAAATTTTTTTTTACAAATAGTTTATTGTCAAATTAGTTTCCACATAACACCCAGTGCTCATCCCCACAAGTGTCCTCTTCCATGTCCATCCGCCCTCCCATCCACATCGATCAGTCCTCAGTTTTTGTCAGCATTCAAGAGTCTCTCATGGTTTGCCTCTCTCCCTTTCCCCCACCATTTCCGCCCTTCTTCTCCCCCTTGTTCCTCCGTCAAGTTCCTCCTAATCCTCCTATACGTGCAAACAT
>NW_027527823.1:53971-55672 GCF_008692635.1 Crocuta crocuta
ATTGTAGAGTATCATGTCATCTGCGTAGAGTGAAAGTTTGACTTCCTCTTTGCTAATTCTGATGCCTTTGATTTCCTTTTGTTGTCTGATGGCTGATGCTAGGACTTCCAGCACTATGTTAAACAACAGTGGTGAGAGTGGACATCCCTGTCGTGTTCCTGATCTCAGGGGGAAAGCTCTCAGTTTTTCCCCGTTGAGGATGATGTTAGCTGAAGGCTTCTCATAGATGGCTTTTATGATATTTAAGTAGGTTCCTTCTATCCCGACTTTCTCTAGAGTCTTTATTAAGAAGGATGCTGTATTTTGTCAAATGCTTTTTCTGCATCTCTTGACAGGATCACATGGTTTTTATCTTTTATTGATGTGATGTATCACATTGATTGATTAAAAATCTTTATTAAATAGTGTATAAAATTTAAGATTTAAAAAACTGCCTTCAAATTTATTATTTTTTAAAGTTTATATTTAAATTCCCATTAGTGAATATACAGTAGTTTCAGGTGCACAATATAGTGATTCGTCAACTCCATACAACACCCCAATACCCAATGCTCATCATGACAAGTGCACTCATTAATCCCCATCATCCACCTTCCCTCTGGTAACCATCATTTTCTTTTCTGTAGTTAAGAGTCTGTTTCTTGTTTTTTTCTTTAAGATAAATAAAATGGCTTTAGACATTCACACTTTAGAGGTTAGGAAGCAACAATGACAATTTTTAATTTGAAAAATTTTCACATTCCCAGTACAATTAATATAAATAAAGAATGACTTCAACTGTTTTTGTTTTTAACATCATATTGAAAATATGGAAGAAATAATCTGGATATTGCTAGCAATGAAACTGTTAATAATTGTCTTTAAGTGCTCCCCAAATGTATATAATGAATGTGCATTACATCTTTAGTGGAAAAAATAAATTTTATTCTTGAAGTACATTTTAAAAATTTTGGCATATTTCAAAATATGTCATGTTTTGAGAAGGATAGGTGAAAAGTGAATAGAAGGAAAGAAAAAGAATAAGCTAGGAAAAAAGGCAGAACAGTATGAAAGGGTGGATCTTATGGAAGAAGAGATAAGGAACTCAGAGGGGCAAATGCTACTAGGTGTAAAATCAAAGTGGAGTTATGCAAAGAAGCCTGATTCTTCCTCTGAGAGGCATTTCTATTTAGTTGGTAATATACAACTTAGACTAATGAATTATGATTGAACATTTACCAAACCATCTACTCTTTTTAATAAAAAAAATCCAGAATAGAAAAGACCAATTGAAAAGAGTCACAGGGAAGCATAAGGAAGAATGATTGAGCACTAGAATCTGGGGTCATATTTTTAAGGTAAGAAGGCACATAGATTGGAAAAGATGAAGAGTGAAGGCAATCCAAGTGGAGAATAAAACATACAAAAGAGTGAAGTTACAACTAAATAAAATGTCCTGGAGAGATCATAAAATAGCAGTATAAGATAGAAAACTATTCTTACTTCCATATCTGATACTTAAAGTTACTCTGAGTGCTGAGGCTGAAAAAAATCATAGGTCCTATGATTTGAATGGTATTGATTTCAAGTAAAGATATTTACAATTATTTATTTATATTAAATATTATAATTAAAATACATTAAAATATATGGTAATATTTTCATATTTTAGTATATATAAAATATGTATTGGATATATAGTAAATCAGATTTTTAATCATC
>NW_027527823.1:55770-59805 GCF_008692635.1 Crocuta crocuta
TCATCCCATGAGATCTTATATAATAACTTGGACTTTGTTGGTGGATAACATCGATGAAAAGAGATTTTAATACATGATGCTACATGTGGGCCTAGCCTTAGAACACTGAGTCTTAATGCTTTGAATTTGTGTAAAGCAATAAATTCTCTGTTACCAAGATTATCTGATGCTAATTTGGATAATCAACACTGCAAATATGATCTACTTTTTCATGTCAAAACAAAGAGAACAACATGATGTCACAGATGTCAAAACAGCCAGACACTTATTCTTATTTCCTTCACATATTTGGCTTGTTGAAATTGAGGTGTTTTTTTGAAATTGTGGAACTGAATACTAATCTATAAACTACTTCTGCTCACTAATATAGTTAAGGTATTTTGTGGAGGTGAAGGTGTTAGTGAATCACATTCAGTTTGAGTCAAGTTTGCCTGCTAGCATTTCAAGCATCAGAGTCTCTATTAGTGTTTCCATGTAATTCTATGCACACATGTACATAAGAATCTCTCTCTGAGGCTATACTCAGAAATGACTTACTATATGCCAGGAAGTACACAACTCTCCTATGTAACCTACACAAAAATCAATTTTCATTAACAAGAGCCTTGGTGTGCAATAGGGAGCAAGAAGTTGCTATTTGGAAATATTGTTTGTTTGTTTTATTGTTTGTTTATTTATTTATTTTAAAGATAGCACAAGAAGGAACATCACTAGCATGACTGGAAGGAGAAGTACTTAGACAAAAATTCCTTACTAATTTTTTTTTCTTTTTTCAGAAAGAATAGAAGAAAACACTGATGCAGTCCTTAAGCAGATTATTCATGCAAATCTTCGTAGTGGTAGCATTTGGGGGTTAATCTTTGCAAAGGATATACATGTTTTGAATAATTTCTCCTATGTTCTGGATTAGAATCAACTATTCTTTTCTTAAATATCAGCTATTCATATTATATATTTTTTCCTCTACTTGGTCTTGGAAATAGATATATATTGTTACTCTTGGAAATAAATATACACTGTTCCCAAAGCAGAGGATTTTTCTGTGTTTTGGAATCACTTGGTGCCCTTACTAGGCTGCTGAAGGAGAACCTACCAAACAACACACTGATATCCTTTTATCTATTTCATCAGAACATACTTTCATTTAGAAATCTTCTTCTCCAACTCTCTCTTGAAAATCTTGAAGAACACCCTTCTTTTTCAGGATACTGTTTATTGCTCATCATTGGTACTTTTTATTTTTTATTTTTAATGTTTTTGTTTTTGAGAGAGAGACAGAACACGATTGGAGAAGGGGCAGAGAGGAGACACAGAATCCAAAGCAGGCTCCAGGCTCCAAGCTCTCAGCACAGAGCCTGATGTGAGGCAGAAACCACGAGAGATCATGACCTGAGCTGAAGTTGGACACTTAGCTGACTAAGCCATCCAGGTACCCCTCATTGATACTTTTTAAAGAGCCTTATTTTTTAATCTCTTAAAGTGTTCCGGTTCGGGTACATTCTATATGTCTTTTGTGTATATTGTACAGATCATAACTAATTTCAAATTTAACTTAATAGGAAAATTAGGCAGTTTGTTTCAACATATATTAAAGACAGTTAAGTAGTGCTGACTAACACAGTATGAATGTAAATAATACCTGCTCAAAGAAAGCCACACTTGACAAAAATAAATTCACAGTATTTTTGCTAACTCTAAATTATTCAAAATCACTAACTATTCATGTACTAAATATTTCTAAGCATAGTTACCAAGAAAACCTTTTTCTGCTTTTTATACTATATGCTGCATTATTATTACAAGGTCACAAATAACAATTTAAATAGAGGAAATGGCAACATTACGTATATATGCCTTTGGAATAGACAAGGTTTTTTTCTCCAATACATTTTCCTTTCTAAACCATGATTTGCTTAAGGGAGGGACTATTAATTTTATGCACTGGAGCAAAGTAGCATTCAATTTCCTGTTCATTAATTCATTGAACTTTTACTAGGTACCTACTCTGTGTCAGGATATTTAATAGGGACTGTGAATATTAGATAAATAAAATTGTCTCTACACTCATGATATTCACACTTTATTTGAGGTGACAGGTACAAAAATAAATAATAACAAAATAATATGATAACTGAGAAAATAGATTCACTTCTCTTCCCCTTCCTCCAACAAAATAGATCATGGTGTAAAGCAGATTAATTAATAACAGAATAACATAATTCTGTTAATGTGGATGTAAGTTGAGAAAGTTCTTCAGAAGACAAATTATATGAACTGCATATTAAAAAATAAATTAACTTTCTAGTTGAGAAAGAAGTTTGAAGTGATATGAAAGATATTTTAAGCAGAGGGAATAAAAGAGAGGCATGAAAATGGATAAAACATTCAAACAATGGAAAGGAATGTCAGGGAGAAGCAATGTGATATAATTGATAGCTGCAGAAAGATGCTGCATTTGTGAGTTCTCCTGGATAAGTAGAGGATGATACATATATAGCTTAAGACTATTTCATATATTCTGTGTCATAGAAGCATCCAAGTTCCCTCTTTATGCTGAATTTGCACTCAGATATAAGAAAATAAATGCTATCACATGTAATTTGATTTTTAACTTAAGAGAAGCAGTTAAGAAATGTATTTTTGGATATTGTAAGGATAGACTGATGATTTTTATTTTATGCATGGACTTAATAGAAAATCATCCATGCTAGTTGTTTTTTAATTTAATTTGATGTTTTATCTTTTAATTTTATTCATTCATTCATTCATTCATTCATTCATTTAGAGAGTGGGAGGGGCAGAGACAAGGAGAGAGAGAATCCCAAGCAGTCTCTATGCTGTCAGCACAGAGCCTGACACAGGGCTTGAACCATGACCTGAGCCAAAACCAAGAGTCGGCCAGATGCTTAACCAACTGACCTTTTAGATACCTCTGCTTTTTACTTTTAAAAATATACTAGCAAACTCAATATTTTCTAAAATGTTTTGAGAAAGGAACAATTTATATTCTTACAAAACTATCAGATTTTGGTTAGAAATTTAAAGTTTAAAATTTATCTTTCTTGATATAGACTATGGGGGCAAATACCACCGATAGGAAGAATAATTCTTTCCCTACTATATGCATGTATCCCCTAAAATATACTTCAGCCCTGTAGTGAATGACAATATTTTACAATTTCTAAGCTATATCCTGGAAATTCAGGCTATGACACTTGTTATGATGTCACTAATGTTCCAAATTGATATTCTGGGTTCCTTTCACCCATGATTCCAACTGCTTGCAAGAGATGTGCCTAAATAATGCTTGTTCCTAAGTCAATTATTTGAAAATAGAACCTATAATGTGAGATTTACTATGATACTCTTAACTTTGTAGTGAATTGAAGTGTTTGTAGCATCTGTAAAATTGACTGATAGTTTCTCATACTGCCAGCAGTTCTACAGAGAATAAGATTTTTATGTTCAGAAAAGCAGCAAGGTCAAACAACTATGAAAGGTGGACTGGAAATGCTACTTCTGATTTTGTAGAAATACTGAAAGCAGCTTATACAAATACTTTGCTTCAAGGAAGTGAATGTGTGGGGGAGAAGGAGAATGCTGACTAAGGGAGGAAAATAAGGAAAATCAGATTCATATGGCACTGATTTGAAAAATAAATATATGCAAATTGGTTTAGATAAACTAGTTAATCTCTTTTAGTATTTTATCTGGGGGAATGAAAGCATTACTTTCTGTGTTCCATTTTGTCAAGTGCAAAATATACTACCATAACATTAGGAAACAAACACCTAAGCCTATACAGGTCAAGTGGGGAGGAAATAGTTTAACATTCTTCAAATCCAGTAGTCTTTTCCTTCACTCTCTAGAACTGAGACTGAGTCTTCAAATTTGCATAAGGAAGTACTTCTTATGAGGATTAGAGAGTAGGTTCTTCCTTCCCCCCACCACATATATTTATGACCAGAGTAGAGTTTTCTCTCATGTATGACTTTGGCAGAATACGTCATTCCTCCTTGTGAGAATCGAACAGAT
>NW_027527823.1:59862-66775 GCF_008692635.1 Crocuta crocuta
CAGGTATTAAATTGTTATTTCATATATTTTTCATACAATTTTACTACTTTTTCAAATAAAAAGTTGGAATTCATTCTCTTAAGCATGTCCTTTCATAATCGTTCTTTTTCCTCCCTCTAATTTTCAAGAATCTTTAGGTTAAGTAGTAACTCTTCTTTACTAATATTCTTACTCAACCTTACTGGATTATCACTAGCTATATAGTATATTATAATTCCTGACAAATTTGTTCATTTCCTTGCTTCTGATTCCCATGATATCCCAATAATTGCATTGCACATTAGTAAGTTTCTAGGCAGGCCTATGGGGCTTCTCTACGGAGAGTCTTAATTAAACTTGTTCTAAATTAAAACAACCTTTGCTGAGACGAGCAGCTTTAAAGGCTTTCCTGGGACACAGGAGGCAATGCCATGATCAGTGGAAGCATGACAGAGGTCAGGACCTAAGCAGTAAACTTGATGATTCACAGGGAGGTAATTTATTATATCCACTAGCTCTGCTAATATGATGGAGGACAGGTAGGGAGGTAGGAGGATTAAGAAAGAATGTAAAATATTTGGACAAAGGATAAAAGTGATATAATTTTATAGTGCTATTGTATGCCACCCCCTTCCCCTATAAATAAACCTCCAAAATAAAATGGAAGCCACAGCTGTATTTTATAGTGCCAAGAAGCTGGAAGAACATTTAAACATCTAGTCAATCTTTTAGGTTTTCGTTTGTTAGGGTTAGTGCTGGTCCTTGTCTTCCAAGCCTCATCCACATTTTAAAATATTATTTGTGGATTTCTCACCATCTTATGATAAAAGTTTCACAGTAAAATTCTTCCTATAATTCAATGACCTCATGCTCTCTTCATCCTTTACTTGACTCAGAAAAACTATTCTGAAGAAAGAAACTAATTAACCCAATTACATTAACATATAAATGAATGGTAAGTTTTAACTTAATAATTTTATGTGGATATTTATATTTGACAGGAAGGAAACCCCTGCTCAGTTTATGCCCAAAATATGAAGCTGTAAATATAATGTTTCAAATTTGGTATACTTTGCTGGATAAGTGTTTCTTTCTAGAATGTCTTGTTTTGATGATAAATTAAAATTTCTACTAAAATGCTTTTGCCCTGCAAAGGAAACCGTCAACAAAATGAAAGGCAACCAATAAAATGGGAAAAAATATATAATAACCTGTTAATATCCAAAGTATACAAATAACCCATACAACTTAGTATCAAAAAAAATAAACAGTCCAATTAAAAAATGAGCAGAGGAATTAAACACATTTTTCTAGAGGAGATATCCAAGTGGCCAATACGTACATGTAAAGATGCTCAACATCACTAATCATCAGGGAAATACAAATTAAAACCACAATGATGTATCAAGTCACACCTGTATAAATGGTTGTTATCAAAAATACAAGAAATAAGAAGTATTGGTGAAGATGTGGAGACAATAGGAAGCCTTACACACTGACAATGGAATGTAAATTGGTGCAGCCACTGTAGAAAACAGTATGAAGGGTCCTCAATAAAATAAAATAAAACTACCACATGATCCAGCAATCCCTCTTCTGGATCTATACCCAAAGGAAATGAAATTACTATCTCTAAGAGATATCAGCATGCTCATGTTTATCATAGCATTATTTACAATAACCAAGGTATAGAAACAACATGTCTATTAATGGATGAATCGATAAAGAAAATGTGAGGTCTCTACACAAATATGTATACATATGCATATACATAATATATAATATTATTATTAACCCATTAGAAAAAGAAATCCTTCCATTGGTGACAACATGGATAGACCCTGAGGGCAAGACCTTGAGGGCATTATGCTAAGTAAAATAAATCAGACAGATAAAGAAATACCAAATAATCTCATTTATAGGTGGGATCTAAAAAAGCCAAACTCATAGAAACAGAGAACAGATGGGTAGTTGCCCAGCAGGGGTTTGAGGAGTGGAGAAAATGGATGAAGGTAGTCAAAATATATAAACATCCAGTTATAAGATAAATCAGTTCTGGAGATGCAATGTACAGCACGGGGACCATAGTTAACAATGCTGTATTGGAATATTTAAAAGTTGCTAAGAGAGTTGCTAAGAGATCTTAAAAGTTTTCATCACAAGAAAAGAATTGTAACTATGTGAAGTGATGGGTGTTAACTAAACTTACTGTGCCCATTATTTTGCAATATATACATATATCAAATCATTATGTTGTATTCTTCAAACTAATGCAATGGTATATGTCAATTAAATCTCAGTAAAGTTGGAAAAAAACCCAGCTTTGAGTCTGATAAACATGAGTTAAATTTTGGATCTTCCACTAAATAATTGTGTGACTTCCGGAACTTTCTAAACCTGTTTCCTTAAAAGCATAATGATAGTTTCTTTCTTGTCGTATTATTTTGCATATTAATGATACAATGCCTAGAACTCACTTAACTTTGTGTCTGGCTCACAGCAAACACTCAAAAAATGTTACCTATAATTATTAAGCCTCATGTACAAGTTGGAAGTACTTTATAAGCCCAATTTTAGGATAATATATAGTACAAAGATTTATTTTTTTAATGTTTTTTAAAAATTTATTTCTGAGAGAGAGAGAGAGAGAGCGTGAGCAGGGGAGGGTCAAAGAGAGAAGAAGATACAGAATCTGAAACAGGCTACAGGCTCTGAACTGGCTGTCAGCACAGAGCCTGACACAGAGCCTCACCCACGAACTGTGAGATGACCTGAGCCAAAGTTGGACGCTTAACCGACTGAGCCACCCAGGCGCCCCATAGTTTTTAAAAAACTATTTGTAGGAAATAAGATTTTCATACCTTCTATCTGAGACCTAATATTATTTAATTTTTATTGTTTTATAGTAAATAATGTTTCTTGGTATTGACAAAACATTTAAAAATTTTTGTTATGGTAGCTCATGCTTCTACATAAATTTTACTTGGTTCCAATACAGTAGATTACCTACGAGATAAGCATAATCCTATTCACTGTGTTCAGTTTTTGATTAGGAAAACAAAAACAATAATAAATTAATTGTTTTTCCTTGGGGAAGTATAATTAAGGAAGAATGATAAACTTTGGTTAATAGGTAAAATATTTTTGAAATATCTCCTAAATTCGGTTTACTTAATCTCTCTTTCACATCTTGCCATCAAGTTGTAGTCATGAAACTGGGTTAATAAAAAGCAATAAATGATACTGAGTAAGTAGAAAACCTGAAGATTGTTTCCTTTGACCCAGGCATACTAGAGAGAAGTACTTGACAAATAGCAAGTAGAATTCCAATTCTTACATCTTAGAGGATTCTGAAGAGAAAAGGATAGAGTCATGTGGATAAAGTCAGATGTCACTTTTTGTTCACATCCTGAACTGTCTTCTATATTTGATTCTGAACTTCAAGTTATGTATTTCTGGGGGGGCGGAGATTATTATAGATACCTAAGTATGTATGCACGAGATTAAAGGTATCCAGGATAGTGTCCCATTTTCTCAAGTATAGGGATATTATGGACTGAATTGTGTCCCCCACCACTTCAAATTCATATATTGAAGCCCTGACCCTCAATGTGACTGTATTTGCAGATAGAGTCGTTAAAGGTAATGAAGATTAAATGAGGCCATAATGGTGGGGCATTAGTCAGATCAGACTTATGGCCTTATAAAAAGAGGAAGATCTCACACTTTTGCTTTCTGGCTCGCTTTCTTGCTTTCCCTCTGTTTTTCTTGCTATTTTTCTCTCACTCCTTCTGTCTGCTATGCACAAAGAAGAAATGTTATTGGAGTACATAGGAAGAAGATGGCTGAATATAAGCAAGGATGAGAGCTCTCACCAGAAACCAAATCTGCTAACACCTTGATCTCAGACTTTCCAGCCACCAGTACTATAAGAAAATAAATTTATATTGTGTAAGCCACCCAGTTTGTGGTATTTTGTTATGGCAACCCTAGTTGACTAAGATAAGGGCTAAGCTGTAAGTCTCTAAAAGCAACACACGTAGTCATTTCCAACATGGTAAGAGATTAATAGTGCAGCATCTCTGATGGGTGCCAATATATAAGTAACCCTGAGGTAAAGTTTCTGGTTCCCCAAGTCATATAGGTACAAAGGACTCAGAAGTTCCCTATGTCCCAGTAAATCACCTTGGAAATGAGAGTACAGATGTACAACTCAAGGCCTCCAGCCAGGAAAATGAGGCTGTTTTGAGTGAGGACATTGAATCTTGGATAAATGACTGAGTCATGAGTTCTAGAGGTGAGTTTCAGCACATCAACCCAAGAGACCATATGAGTCATCTTATCCTAGCAGTTACCAGTCCAGAAAACACACCAGTCCAGTCATTCTTTAGTAGTGACTACCAAGAATCTAGAAATCAATCTTCATCACAATGAAATTCCTTAAGCATACTCTTTCTTGAAATATCCCAGATTCCATCTTATAGGAGAAGAGTCGAGGAATTCTAAAAGACTAAGAACCTGTCTGAGTTCATCAAACACAAACTGAATCATATAAAGGAAATATTTGAATCACTGAATAAATCTCAGCCTTAGTTCATCAGGCTAGATAATGATTTAGTAGTTCTTGTCTATCCATCCATCTCTGACCTTGCTGTCCAATGGATGGGACCCTTCAGAAAGACCAGATTGTTAATTTCTAGAGAAATAAAGATGTTACATTAGCTTTGTAAATCTTTATATAAGGTGAATAAATTTTGCAATCATAATACACTTTTCCCTTGAGGTTATATTGCTCCTCAGGTAAAAATTCAGTTTCCTATCAACAGTGATCATGTCTAAAAATTTGGTAGTTGTTGCTTGACAAGTTTGGCTAAAAATATTCTAAGGCTTCCTCTTGACTCTGAGGAAACAAATTCCATGATTAATGTTAGGTGTTAGCTTTAGAAATGAGATGGAGTAATAGTGGCACATTTTCTAAGTATTTGTTGACACTGGCTTATATTTATGGGAAGCAGAAGTTCTCCATGTAGAAAAGACTTTCCCTAAGCCCAACACTTGACACACGTTTAAATTGCTGGTTAGATTTCTTGATATGAAAGAAACACTGCATCCCCTTCTGTCTTCTAAGAGAATGGTACATGTTATTTTAAGTGATAAATGTTCTTTTACTTAGGAAAATGCCTTGATGGAACATTTAGTTCATCTTGGATTATTAAGGGCATTATTCCCCCACAGTCATATTTAAATTGGGAAACCAGAGGATTTTGTAAAAGAAACAAATTCTCCATCATAGGTGCCCCAAACAGCTTTTAAAAAATCTTTTTGCTGCTACATTTTTGTTTCTTTCCTTGAAACTTACTCATTCCAGATATCAACTACCTAATCTGATTTTTAAAAAACCATGCCAAGAGCTTTAAAGCATCTTCATAAGTAGCAGTTCTTTAGCTGAGACCCTCTTATGTTGCCTAATCGATTAATGGCTCTTGGTGGGAATTTCACTCAGTAGAGGATAGTGGCTAACAAGATAGATCTTTAGGGCAATCCAGTCATACTTGATGCATTTGTAAAGACAGCCATGCCTGCCTTACTGATTTCTTGAATGATTCTTAGGAAATAGTTTTATATTTATCTTTTTAATGTCATAATCAGTTGCCAAAGGAGGTGACTTGTTTAAAAATTGCTCANTGTGGGGCTTAAACCCACTAACCCTGAGATCACGACCTGAGCCGAAGTCGGCCGCCCAACCCACTGAGCCACCCAGGCGCCCCTGAAATTGTTAAGCTACATAACAGAGTTTTAAAAATCCTCTAAATATTAGGAAGAAAAGTATACAAAATAAAAAATGTGGAGCAAAGAAGGAAAAATACAGACTTAATCAGTATAAGGATAATGAAAATGCAGGGAAATCAGAGGATTGCTGGGTTTTCTTTTTTTTCTTCCTCAAGCAAGGTCACATTTCTTATATAAAAGTAAGTTAGTTGTCTAATTTGTTGGCACATAGTAGGCACTCAATTCACTTAAGACATTCCCAGAAAATGCTACAATATGAATAAAATAATCTCATTCAATTTGACAGTCTGATACTTAAAAAATAGTCTTAGAATTCAGACATTTAAATCAAAACAATACCAATATATAGTATATTGTCAGATCTTTATACATACTCTAATATTTTACATATAATATTACACTGCAATTATTACTGTATATATCTTTCTACCTTATCCAACCATGACCTCTTTAAGTAAGGGTCATGCTTTCATCATCTCTGTATCACAGAGCTTCTTCTGAAGAGTAGGTACTCAGAAAATATGTGTTGAATAAATGGTAATGACAGTCATTTTATTTTCCATTTTTAAAAAGATGAGGATTAAAGTTCCTACAATCATATATGTTTCTACAGTCATAAAAGATGAAAGTAGATCAGCCATTTGTTAACAATTTGATTACCTATACATCAAGCAGCAGCATAATAATAATACTTTTATCTCCATCATTAAAATGCATATAATTAGTTTCAAGACTGCACATGCCTAATAAGATGATTCCGCTATTTAGGAGACTTTTAACTCGGCCAGAATGTCATGGAAATAGATTCATGCATGTTCTTTCTAGATCATCTCAATAATAAGTTATAGCTGTAACTAATACTTACCTTGTAATTGGAAAACATATCTAAGTACAGTGCCTATCAACTTTACTAATGTTTCAATGTTTGTCATAATTGAGACCTGTGAAATTATATAAAATAAAATCACACAAGGAAATTTTTAATCATGTTCCAGAGTGCATGCATGTTAGTAAATAAAATTGATATTCTGTCACCTAAATACGATAATTATTAAGTCTAAAAACCACATTGTATCATTCAGGTGTTTTTATTTATTTTTTAAAAATGTCTTGTTTCAAATAACAATTTTTTGTTTGTTCACAT
>NW_027527823.1:66808-67116 GCF_008692635.1 Crocuta crocuta
ATAGTACAGAATTTCAATGCTTCTGTTAGGTTGATAAACTACTGCATTTATTTTTCCAGGTGTGAATAATTACATTTGTAGTCACAATAATTGTACAACTTTGTCCCAGAAGATCTAATAAAGATAAATTATAACCACTTTAGAAGTGGCCTTTGGCATAACTATAGCAGAAAAACGGGGAGAGAGCATTCTATGATAGTGCTCCAATATAATTTATATGAATAAATACAGCATTAAACAAATATTGCATATAATATTTAAACTATTTTTAATTATCATATTACTTTCAATGAAAACTTTGTACAATT
>NW_027527823.1:67211-74310 GCF_008692635.1 Crocuta crocuta
AATACTCCAAAATGTCAGAAAATACAGTTTTGACTGAAAATCAAAATCTGCAGTGAAAACAAAGCCATTATTAAATTCATGGCAGTGGCACCTGGGTGGCTCAGTTGGTTATGCCTCTGACTCTTGCTTTTGGCTCAAGTCACGATCTCACAGTTCATGAGACTGAGCCCCCCAAAAGGCTCTGAGCTGACAGTGTGGAGGCTGCTTGGGATTCTTTTCTTTCTCTCTCCTCCCCCACTCATGCATGTGTGTGCACGCACTCTCTATCAAAATAAATGAATAAATTTAAAACAAAAAAAAAATAAAAACATGGAAATATATTTCATATTCAACTTGTTACAGTAAAAGCTGGCCAAACTGTTCATTTCCTTCTCAAAACTGAAAAAAACTCAAGCAACCAAAATGAAAATTTTTTAGGAATATAATCCTTGGAAGTAATAAAAATCATTTTCAGAGAGAATGCTATATTCTAAGCCTCAGATTGAAAAAATATATAATTTTTTACTTTGATGTAGCTCTAGGCCCTAGTTGTAGCATTTCATAGTAGCCAATCTATGACCATTACTTCCTCAAACCTTCTTCTCAGAAAACTTTCTCTGATGAAAGTCAGCACACAAGAATTTCCTTTGTTTTGTATATCTTGACATAATACTTTTTATTATGTGTTCATAACTTAGAGATCCTCTTAATTACATATGCATTTCCACAGACAAGTTATGAGCCCTGTGAGCATGAAATGTCAGATACGATATGTCCGTATAAAGCAGTGACTCAATGATTGCTAAATAAACATCTTATTAATAGCCCTAAAAAGCATGTGATTGTTGTAATTTGCCACTTATGAAAATATATATTGATTTTACAAAAAAAATCCACAAATTCTTAATTTCGAGGCAAATAGAAAACAAATATACTAGCAATCAAGTGGTTTTTTATTCTATAAATGATCATTTTGCTGAAACTGGGCCTGCTATTTTTTTTTATTGCCTACAATATTTAGTTAGGCAAACATTTAAATCATACTTAAAGTCAAATCAAATAATTAAGTACCAAATTGTAGTATTTCCTTGATTAAAAATAAATTATATTAATCCAGTGAAGAAATGGGCAGAAGACATGAATAGACACTTTTCCAAAGAAAACATCTGGATGGCCAAAAAACACATGAAAAGATGCTCAACATCACCCATCATCATAGAAACACAAATCAAAAACACATTGAGATGCTACCTCACACTGGTCAGAGTAGCTAAAATTAACAACTCAGGGAACAACAGATGTTGGCAAGTGTGTGGAGAAACGTGAACCCTCTTGTACTGTTGGTGGAAATGCAAACTGGTGCAGCCACTCTGGAAAACAGTGTGGAGGTTCCTCAAAGAATTAAAATTAGAACTACCCTGCAACCCAGCAATAGTGCTACTAGGAATTTATCCAAAGGATACAATACTGCTGATTCATAGGTACACATGTACCCCAATGTTTGTAGCTGTGCTTTCAAAATAGCCAAATTATGTAAAGAGCCCAAATGTTCATCAATTGATGAATGGATAAAGAAGGATGTGATTTATATATACAATGGAATACTACTTGACAATGAGAAAGAATGAAATCCTCCCATTTGCAGCAACGTGAATGGAACTGGGGGGTATTATGCTAAGTGAAATAAGTCAGTCAGAGAAAGACAGATATCATATGTTTTCACTCATATGTGAAACTTGAGAAACTTAACGGAGGACCATGGGAAAAGGGAATGAGAAAGATAGTTTCCAACACAGAGGAAGGCAAACCTTAAGAGACTCTTGAATGTGGAGAACAAACTGAGGGTTGATGGAGGGGTGGAGGAGGAAATGAATGATAGGCATTGAGGAGGGCACTTGCTGGGATGAGCTCTGAATGTGGTATGTAAGTGATGAATCATGGGGATCTACTCCCAACACCAAGAACACACTGTATACACTATATTTAGCTAACCTGACAATAAATTTTTAAAAAAGAAATAGATTACATTAAAAAATTAAATGATCTGGAATGGCATTTAATAATGATATTCAATGGAAAATATCACACAAGTTTTGTCCAATCATTCTGCATGTTTTATGACACACTTTCCATGGTACATAAATAGCAGAAGTACTAAACTTTAGGGCCATAAAAGTGTTTGTTGAATGAACAATATATAATGAAGGACACAGGCTAGGACATATAAAAACTTATTAACATAGCTGTAAAACCTTCTCCCTATATAGGGATGATCAATTTGTATAATCAACTTGTATGATCAGTTACTAAAACAAGGTGTAATTAAAATAACTTTTGGGGGGTTGATAAAAAATAGGCCAGTCAACTATGTAAAAATATACTTTATTTCTTGGTCACATACTATAGATTTTCTCCTAGATTTATCTTAAAAACAGCCATGAAGGAAACTAAAAATAACAAAATTTTATGGATAGCTCACTGCAGCCCATTGTTAGCACTGATTATGAGTCAGTGGTATCAGCAGAAATATGCAACACTTAAGGGTGAAGTCACCAGTAGAATTGATAAGGCATCTTTCCTTGAAGTAAACATAACATTCTACCACTCTTATAAAAACTCTTGGAGATGTATGGCTGCTTTTATTTGTGTCAATTTCACTCTAACTCATAATTCTTTATAGTTAAATTTGACATTTTCAGCAAAAATCACAGCATGAATGATTGCCGTGTTCTTCATAGGTTTTGGCTTTACCCTATTAAGGAACTTGAAATAATTAAAAAATAATGTTCTTCAAAATGATTGATTTTATCAAACAAGTCTCAGTTGGCTTGCAACTTACTTGATTCCTCAGCTCATCACTATTCCACATATTCTCCATATTGTCAGATCCTCTCTCTATGATTAATTGATCAAAAACAATGACAGCATAAAAGTGTAAATTGCACAAACTTAGTGTCCTTAGTATTTTTTGCAAAGCACATTTTCTTGGATAAGTGAACATATGTGAAGTAATAAATCTATAAAATTGTTTATGAGATATTGCTGCAAAAGTAAAATTATGTCATAATTTATGTATAAAGTGATAAATGCTCACTAAAGTTTTTCTTCATTTTCTTTGCTTTAGGGGTAGTGCTGTGGTTTTCTACTATTTTGGTTTCAGTTGGGGTTTTCATTCTGAAGAAGACAAAAAGATATTTATTGGTTAGCTGTGTGTTTCTGGTGCCAGAAAATGCTGACAACCATTGTGACTAAATGGATGCCCAATAAGTGACCACAGAATGGAATATTTTGAAGATCTTAGTAGGCAACTGAAACTACCAGAAAAATAACAGTTTTGCAAAGGGGATTAAGATCCTAGGAGTAAATGGATAAGTTCTGTATAGAAATGTGCTGTCCTACAAGAGGACTGGACATGTAGGGGTGGTATTGGGAACTTGAGATGTGGCTAGTCCAAATTAAGATATACTGCCAGTGTAAAATATCCATCAGTTTTCAAAGATTTAGTAGGTAAAAAATGTAAAATGTCTTATGGTAGGCACAACTATGACCATTCTCCACTTTCTCTATGATAATAAAGCTTAACCAGACAATGAATACTCTAATAAAGATTACATTTTCTAGCTTTCTTTGTAGCTAAAAGTTGCCATGAAGCCTGGTACTGGACAATGAGATGTAAATGGAAGTGACATATGAAACTTCTTTAAAACTAAATTAAAATCCATGTTGTCGCAATTTTTTTAATCTAAAAAAAAGTAAATTAAAATGTCCTATATTTATCTCCTCCCATGCTGGCTGGAATTTAGACAAGTGATAGATTAGGGTAGGCATCTTAGGCCACAAGATAGAAGCTATAAATTTAGGGTGGCTGAGCAAAAAATAATGATTCTGAGTTCATAGAGTTATCATTGTCAGCCTTAGAACACTTATGGTAGGACTGTTTTTATGAGAGTAAGGTAAATTATATCTTGTCTAATCTCTTTTTAATTACTGCATAATATTTCATGATGAATGTGCATCTACCATAGATTATCTATCCACTTTTCGAGTAATGGACACTCAGGTTGCTTCCTGCCTTCTACCTTCACAAACNACCATCACAAACATCACTGCAATTATGTCCCCATATGGATCTATGTGAATATTTCTGAGATATTATTCAAGAGAATGATTGCTGGTAAATACAATATGTATAATATTACATCTATTTAAATAGTGCTGGGTTTTTTCTTTCCCCTCTATAATGGTTGTACCAATTTATATTCCCTTCAGCTAGCAGTTTTAGGCTAGACCAGGTGGTTAGACAGCATTGCAGCCAATAGCAATATACTCAATTTGCATGTTCAAAACTAAAGAGGAGATAATCAGCCTCATAAAAGCTCTATGAGGGAAAGAATGGTGTCTGTTTTTAGACTCTGTTATAGACCCAATGACTGACACACATAGTAATAGCTTGATAAATATTTGTTGAAAAAAATGAGTGAGCATATAGATCCTTCAAAGATGAAGTTGTACATATACAAAAACAATCACCCTGTGGACTTGATTCACAATTAATAGGGAAAACCTGATGGGGTACACATTTCTGCTTGAAACATAATTCCTTTCAGGTCTTCATTTTGCTTGCTCCTTCATTCAGGTCTCTGTTAAAATGTTTCCTTCTCAGGAAAGACATTCCTCATTATCCTATCTAAAAGAGCATCCTACCCCTGCAACCAACCATTTTACTAAATTCTCTTCTCTTGTTTAATTTTTATTCAGTACTAAAAATTCATAGAAATTTAATATCTCTAGTAAGGTTATACATAAATACCAAAAATCATACATACCAAATTATATAGATACTAAAAAGATATATACCAAAAATTATATATATACCAAATACATATATATGTGTGATATATATCACTATTTTATATATATATATACTGACTTCCCCATTTAGATGTAAATTTCATGAGAGTAAGGGCTATGTCCCCAGTTCCTAAAACGGTACAGTACTTGGTGCAGACTAGGCACTCACTATATTTGTCAAATGAGTGAACAAACCATTCTATGATCACTCAATCAGTAAGTATTGAATCTCTCCACATAGAATAACGATGCTAGGCACTGTGCAAAAACTTAGGTGTATGAGACAAATCCATGATCTCAAGCTGCTTATAGTCTACCAAAGAAGAAAAGTCAACGCATACAAAAAGCTAATAATGCCAAGCAGTCTGAGGAAAGGAAGCAACTAATGAGAGGCTATAGGAGCTTGGAGGGTACAAAGACCATATGTAGGTTTCACTGAGAAGATGGAATGTAGGGTTAGTTGGTACTTAAGCTGCAAAGTGGGAGGTGTGGACTCTCTAGAGGAAGTGACCTGCATAAGCAAATAAGAACTTCAAAGAAAATATTTCCCCAAATATGCAATATAGCTTTTCACTTTTACAGAGCACTTTCACATATGTTTTATCACTTAATCTTCCTGATAATTTTTGAGATCATTACAGAAGGGACTAATGTCCAAACTATTTTTGAGGAAACTGAAGCTCAGATTCTAATTTGTTTAAAGCCATTTGACTGGAGTGAGAAGCAAAATCCAGGTTTTCTGATTCTTAATCTAGGGCCCTGTCCTCAGTACCAGGAGTCAAAGGGCAGAGCTATTACACAGCTGGGATCTTGTTTCTAAACATAATTACGAGGTGTTTCTCCTGGACATGTTTGGATAACTGTGGTTGATTGTGTTTCCATTACCTGTGTTTATTTGTGTTTGTCTAATGTCCCCATTAGGTTAAGCACCTTCATAAGGGGTGGGTTATGACCTCTATTTCCCTTGTAATTTCCACAGACCATAGTTCAATTAAGAGGTGTTGATTGACCTATCTCTATTGTAAAGCAATATCATGTTAAAGAAAATGAAATAAATTCTAACAAAATACATTATGAATTAAATTATTTGTAGATTAAGTTACAAAGATGTATACACACATAACCTACATAATATCATCAATAGGAGATGATTGCCTTCTGCCAGTGACTAATCAGATTCTTAAAGATACCTATTTATATATCATTCTCATCAGAGACTGAAGGTCAGACAAACTATTATTCAGTTGCAGGCTTTTAATAGCAAAAGGGGAACCTATTGTTTGTATTGTATTTATCAGACATTAAATCACTCTACACAAAAAAAGAGCATATATATTTTTTTAAGTTTATTTTTATTTATTTTAAGAGAGAGTGTGTGTGTGAGCAGTGGAGGGGCAGAGAGAGAAGCAGACAGAATTCCAATCAGGCTCTGTACTGTCATCACAGAGACTGATGCAGGGCTCAAACCCATGAACCATGAGATCATGACCTGAGCTGAAATCAAGAGTCGGTTGCTTAACTGGCTGAGTCACCCAGGTGGAGTGTATGTATGTTAAAAGAGCAGGAAATAAGTATCTTGTCTTATTTTATTTTACAGAGAGAGTGGGTGCAAATGGGGAGATGGGCAGAGGGAGAGAGGGAGAGAATCTCAAGCAGGCTCTATGCTCAGCACAGAGCCTGATGCAGGGCTTGATCTCATGACCCTGGGATCATGACTTGAGCCAAAATCAAGAGTCAATCACTCAACCACCTGAGTCACCCAGGTGCCCTGAGCATCTTGTCTTCATATAAAATTTTACTTAAGAATTTGCTAAACTAAATAACCTGGTGCTAATTTTCATATTTGACTTGAAACCAAAAGAGGGGGAAAGTGTTTCTATTTCAATCCATGTCTAAGATGCCTCTCTTTTTTTCCCTTTTTTTCATTTAACAGATTAGTAACAAATTATTCCTATATCATAGACATTGTAATTAGGGCTAGGGTCATANTGTCAGTTCTGACTCTAAAACAATTTTCAAACTTTGCATTAGGAAAAAATATGTCTATAACTATTATTAAAGAACAGGAAATGACTTCCACATTAGGTTTTTTTATTTCTCTTTCTTTTTTTTCCCTTGAGGTTTAAGTGCAGAGAGTTAAAGTATTCATGGCACACACTCATCATCAATCTATACAAGGCAACTCCTATTTATTTCCTCTATTCATTCCTTATCTCCCCCTCATAGGCTCCTATTTTGGTATGCTCAATATATTCCCTTGAATATGATG
>NW_027527823.1:74377-76787 GCF_008692635.1 Crocuta crocuta
ATATATTTATATCCTAAATGGTACTGTGTTATAGAGCTTACTTAATTTTTTATTTTTTTAATTCAACCTCCCTTTCTAATTTTTAAAAAGTCCAAAAATAATAATAATATATATTTAATGTGTAAAACATGATGATTTGATATACATATAAGTGAAATGATTACTACATTCAAGCTAAATAACATATGTCCCGAATAGTTATTTATTTTTTTGCTTGTAATGAGAACACCTGAAATCTGCTCTTAACAAATTTCCAGTATTCAATGTAGTGTTATTAACTATAGACATCATGCTATGCGTTCGATCTCTAGAGTTATTCATTTTACATAACTGTAACCTTGAACTCTTTGACCAACATCTTCTCATTTCCCCCACTTCCCTTGAACCTGGTTATCACTATTCTACTTTCTGCTTCAAAGTATTTGATTTTTTTTTTGTTTGTTTAGCATGTAAGATCGTGCAAGAGGGTGTGTATGTGTGTGTGTGAGAGAGAGAGAGAGAGAGAGAGAGACTTCACTAAGCATTGTGTCTTCTAGAAATGGGTATATAAAAGGTGCTGAACATCACAAATCATCAGGGCGATGCAAATCAAAATCACAATGAGATGTCACCTTATAACCAGTAGGATGGTAGTTATCTAAAAGACAAGAGATAAATGCTGGCAAGGATGTGACAGAAAGGAAACTCTTGCACACTGTTGATGGCAATGTAAATTGGTACAACTGCTATGGAAAACATTACGGCAATTCCTCAAAAAACTAAAAATAGAACTATCAAGAGATCTAATGATTTCTCTTCTGGGTGTATATCTGAAGGGAATGAAATCACTAAGAGAGATATCTGTGCTTCCATGTTCATCGAATCATTGTTTACAATAGCCAAGATATGGAAACAATCTAAGTATCTGTTGATAAATGAATAGATAAAGAAATTGTGGTATATAAATACAATGGAATATTATTTTAAAAAGTACAGCTTGCCATTTGCAATTACATGGATGGACTTTTCTAATTTTGTAATGTACTTAATATTCTTTTACTTTTCAACATTTGCATTATGATTTTGAAGTTATTTTCAGCATCGTATCATTTATTATATTATAAATAATTAGAAATGCATTTAGAATTTTCCAACATTCAGTTAGGTTTAGTGAATTTTAGAGTGAATGCTCACATATTCATCACCTAGATTCCACCAGTAATATTTTATTATATGTTGTTTATCACATATCTATCCATCTTTTCTAACTTTATCATCTATTAATACATCTTACTTTTGGAATATTTCAAAATAATTTGTAGATATTAGTATATATTACCATAAATATTTCAGAATGTATATCAGCTAAGGCTCAATACTTATTAATGGTGTTTCTATTTAAAATTTACACAAGTGAAAGACACAAATCTTGGGTATATTTGTGTGACAAATTCATACATCCAGTAATCTGAACTCCACCTTAAATACAGAACACTAGCACTACCAGAAATTTTCTCTTCTACCATATAAATTTCTACCCCCAACCTCCAACACTACCATTTTTACTTTTTTCAAACATAAATTACTTTTGCTTAGTTTAGAATTTTATATAAATGGAATCACATAGTCCGTAGTCTTTTGTGCAAGGCTTGTTTCACTAAGAACTCTGTGTCTTGTTTTCATCATTGTACTATTCTACAGTATAAACAAACAACAATTTGTTTATCCATTCTCTTATTGATGAACACCTGAGTACTTTCCAGTTGACTATTATGAATAAACCTGTTATGAAAAATTCTTGTACGACTATTTTGTAGGACACATACTTTCATTTCTCTTGAGAAATACCTAGGAGTAGAATTAATAGGTCATAGTGTAGATGAATGTAGAAGAAACATCAGACCTATTTCCATAGGTATAAAATGGCTATACCATTTTATATTCATCACCAATATTGGTGACGTCTATTATTTTAATTGTAGCCAGATATGAGGGTCAGTAGTAGTAGCTTTAATTTGCAAATATTCAAAGATAAATTATTTGATTACTGACCTTTAATATAGTGTCTTTAGGTGAGTATATGTTTGAAAGTTTTGTCTCTACTTTTTACTGGATTTTTCAAAATTATTATTGAGTTGTAGGGTTTTTGTAATAAATTTATCAGGTTTTGATATCAGTGTATCTGGCTTCCTCCATTTTCTGAGTTTATGTAGCCTTGACATATTGACATTATTTTTTCTTTAAATGTTGGATAGAATTCAACAGTGATGTCATCCTGACCTAGAGTTTTGAGGGAAGATTTTTGATAATGAGTTCAATTTTATTAGTAGATATATGGCTATTAAGATATTTAATCTATGACATTTTTGATACATTGTATATTTTAAGGAATCTATCCATTTGATCTATGTTTTCAAAGTCATTGGCATAA
>NW_027527823.1:76796-89441 GCF_008692635.1 Crocuta crocuta
TCTATGTTGCCAAATTTATTGGCATAAAATTGGTAATAATATTATTTTATTACCTTTTTAATACCTGTAAAATCTTTAGTGATATACCCTCTAACATTCCTGATGTTGGTAATTTTATATTTTCTTGGTTTCTGAGCAGTCTAGCAAAAGGTTAAATAATTTTCTTGTTCTTTTCAAAGAAACCATTCTTGACTTTACTATTCTCCATCAGTTTTTAAATTTTCTATATCTTTAATATCTGCTCCTATTTTTATTTATTAAGTTTTTATTTTAATTCCAGTATAGTTAAGGTATAGTGTTATATTATTTTCAGGTGTACACACAATGTAGTCAACAATTCCATAAATCACCCAGTGCTCTCAAAAGTGCACTCTTTAATCTCTATCACCTATTTCACACATCTCCCCCGTCCATCTCCTCTCTAGTAACCATGAATATGTTCCCTATAGTTAAGAAGCTGTTTCTTGATCTCTCTCTCTCTCTCTCTCTCTTTGCTTTGCTCACTTGTTCTGTTTATTAATTCCATGATGGAGTTAAAGAGTATAATGCTAAGTGAAATTAGTCACTCAGAGAAAAACAAATACCATCTGCTCCTATTTTTATTACTTCCTTTGTTCAATTTAATTTTTGTTTTTGTTTTTCCATCTTATGTTGGAATCTCAGGTCACTGACTTTATAACTTTATTTTCTTCTAATACATTAAAACATTGGGTTGCAACTAACTTGTTCTATAGTGTTCTGTAAGACGAACAAACTTTTCTAATAAATTTAGCTTGATAAACGAGCAGTGTCTTGCAATATGAGTAGTACATGATGCCAAATGTCACATGATCACAATTGAACCAATGGGTTCTTGAAATTCACTTTGATATACAAGTGCTTTGGATTACAAGCATGTTTCCAGAATGAATTATGCTTGCAAACAAGGGTTTTACTGGATATGTATTTACAGCTATATATTTTCCTCTGAACTGTTTTAGCTACAATCCATGAATTTTCTGTAGTGATATGCCTAGATTTCTTTCTCTTTGTCTTTTATGTGTATACTATAGGTTTTTGCTTTGTGGTTACCATGAAGCTACATAAAACATCTTATATTTATTATAGTCCATTTAAAGCTGATATAAAACTTGACTGAAAACACATATTAAAGCTCTACTTTTTTACTCTTGTCCTTATTTTATGTTCATTGATGTTACAATTTACTTTCTTTTAGTTTGTGTCTCCATTAACAAATTACTGTAGCTGCAGTTATTTTTAATACTTTTGTCTTTGAATCTTCATACTAAATCTAGTTGTGTTTTGCCCACCACCAGCACAAACTAGCATATGCTAAATTTATATATTTACCATTACCAGTGAGATTCCTACTTTTATATGTTTTCCTGCTACTAACTAGTACTCTTTCATTTCAGATTGAACTCCCTTTAACATTTATTGTAGGGTTGTGCTAGTGGTGATGAAATCCTACAGCTTTGCTTGTTTGGAATCCTCTATCTGTCCTTCAGTTCTGAAAGATAAATTTTCCAGGTATAAAATTTGAGGTTAGCAATTTTTTTCCTTCATTCATAGCATTATGAATATATTGTGACATTCCCTTCTGACCTGCTGAAAAATCTGCCAGTGGTCTTATGGGGATCCCTTTGTATGTAACAGGTTGTCTTTTCTTGCTGCTTTTAAGATTCTCTCCTTGTCTTTAATATTTGACAATTTAATTATAATGTTTTTCAGTGTGAATATACTTAGATTTCTCTTATTTGGATTTCTATCAGCTTCCTGGATCTAGATTCCTATTTCTTTCTCCAGGTTAGGGAAATTTTCAGCTATTATTCCTTTCACTGAGCTCTGTTCCTTTCTCTCTTCTTCATCATCTTCTTCTTCTTCTTTGACCCCAATAAATACAAAGTTTGCTGTATTTGATAATGTCCTATAGTCTCTTAAGCTATCTTTCTTTAATTATTATTATTATTATTATTTGCTCCTCTGATTGAGTGAATCCCAGGCCCCTGTCTGGGTTTACTGGTCCTTTCTTTCACTTGATCTAATCTGTTGTTGAATCCCTGTATTGAAATTTTCAGTTTAGTTACTGTATTCTTTAGCTCTGTGACTTCTTTTTGGTACTTTCTTATATTTTCTGTACCTTTGTCGAAATTCTCACTTTGTTCAAGCATTTTTCTCCTGATCTCAGTAAGCTTTTTTCTTCTGACCATAATTTTGAGCTCTTTATCAGGTAAATTATTTATCTTTCTCTGTTTCTGGAATTTTATCTTGTTCTTTTGTTTAGAACATATTCCTCTGTTTCTTGATTTTCTTTAACTTTCTGTGCTGGTTTCTGCACATTAGATAAAACAGTCATCTCATTCAGTCCTGACAGGTTGGTCTTATGTAGGAGATAAAATTTATTGTTTAACCCAGCCCAACCTCTTGTCTCTCAAACATGCATCATTGTCTGTGTTCTTAGTGGCTCCCAGTAGTTCAACTACTGGGTCTGTCAAGATCTGTCAGTGTCCCAAAGTGGAACATTTCAGTCAGTACCTAGATGTAGGTTGGTTGAAAGCCAGACCCTCAGGTAGTAGCTTTTAAAGTATGAAGCTAGACTTCTTTCAGGGAGAGACTGGGAGATGAGTGGTCTCTCTGTGCTGAGCCATATGGGAATAACTGGTTAAGAACTGTTTCTTTCTTCGCTGTAGTCCTGTGGGGTTCATGAATGCAGGTCCTGGTGGCCACCAGAGCCAGGCAGCCAAGAAGTGCATTCTCTGAGCAGCAGCCATAAAAGCTAGTGCACCATACATTTGTAAAGTCTCCTTCCAGGGCAACACCAGTGACCTTGAGTGGGCCAGAGGCAGGATTGCCATCAGCTCCTAGATGTGTGCTAAATTAGAAGCCTGACTCTCAGGCAACAGCCTTCAAAGTATGCAAATAGACCTCTTTCAGATAAAGACTGGAAGTTGAGCATCTCTGTCTATTCTTTCAGCACTGACCCCTGGAGGAATAGTCACATGAAGTTCCCATATTTCCATTAAGAACTGTTTCTTTGTTCACTATAGTCTTTGGGTCTTATGGACAAAAGCACAATTACTTTATTTTATGTGTATATAGAAATGGAGCAGCACTACTTATAAAAGCTCAAAACATCCAGGCTTAAAAAAAATTTTTTTTGTAATGTTTTATTTATTTTTGAGAGAGAGAGAGACAACATAAGCAGGGGAGGGTCAGAGACAGGGAGACACAGAATCTGAAGACAGGCTCCAGGCTCTGAGCTAGCTGTCAGCACAGAGCCCAATGCGGGGCTCAAATCCATGAACTGTGAGAGCATGACCTGAGCTTAAGTCAGACGCTTAACCAACTGAGCCACCCAGGAGACCCTAAAAACATCCAGGCTTTATATGAGGAATATCTTGCTACAAGATAAATGGTCTCCAATGATCTTCTATCTTGCTACAAGATAAATGGTCTCCAATGATCTTCTTGAATACATGTGAACTCAAGCCTAGACTTTAAAAGAAATAGATAGTTTTAAGTGCCAAATAGGCATTTATGGGATATAGTAATATGTAACATTGGCCACCCTCTAATATATTTTTAGTTTGGGTAACCTTACTTTTCATTAGGCTTTTGACAAAAGTGGTATTTAAAATATTTAACAAGTAGCACAGCACAGGCCTCAGTAAATCATGCTTGGGTACTGGTCTTTTAGAAGAGCCGCCAAATTAAACTATTAGTGTGCCTTTACTAGTGTATACTGGCTCCCTTGGACCTTATATACTCCTTGTGAGGATAAAGAAACAACTGGTTTAGAAGTCTGGGGAAGGGGAAACTTTAAATCTGCATCTTTAATGAAAGTTCTATTAATTTATAAAGACTGTTAGAAGACAAACTGATTTAATCTAGAGGAGTCAATCAAGACTAAGAAAAAAGACCTGTTTCCATAATCATGCAATTTTGGGAATATCTTTAGAAAAAGTTCTAGAGTGATGGAAGATAAATAAGGCCATTCTTTCCCAATTGGTAGAATGGTCTTTGAAGAAGCAAATGCTGTTCTAAGAAAGTTGGAGTTCCTGAAGAATCATAATAGCAATGACTTAAGGTGTTATGAATATTGGTGGACGTGTTGAGATGGCAGAGTAGTAGGGGGACTCTATGGTTTCCTCATCCCTTATACACAGCTAGATAAATATCTAATCTTTCAAGCATTCAGGAAATTAATCTGAGGACTGAGGGAACAAACTGCACAACTAGAATGAGAAAGAGGTCACATGGTGGAAGGAAGAATGTACAGAGACATGATTTGGGACAGAAGAGAATCACCTGTGCTATGAGGGGCAAGGAACCCAGATTATACAGAGGAGAGAAAGAGAGAGAGAACAGAGAGCAGGGCATTGCACAAGAAAACACTTCCCCAAAACCATTAATGGGGAAAA
Organism: Crocuta crocuta; assembly: GCF_008692635.1. Taxonomy (NCBI): domain Eukaryota; kingdom Metazoa; phylum Chordata; class Mammalia; order Carnivora; family Hyaenidae; genus Crocuta; species Crocuta crocuta. The sequence continues at coordinate 81,218 of NW_027527823.1, forward strand.
TGAGAGGAGCTGATTATCACAAGTTTTTACAAGAAGCAGAGGTCAATATCTGAAGTTTTGGAAGCTGTGCCATTGCTGGGTGGAGCCTGGTGAGAGTGGAGGTATTCCTGTGGAAAAAGAGAACAGAGACCTGAAAGCAGACAGTATAGTCTGAGGATCCTCTGGGTCACACTGATAAAGATAATTCCTCTTCTTGGAGTGCTTTTGAAAAGGTGGCACCACCTCTCAAGGGAAAAAAGAGCCAGTGGGCACCATTGAGCTGCGCCATTCATTAGCATTCATGCAGATGTGCCTACTGAGGGCAGCTAATGTGAATATTGTTGTGTTGTTGTTGTTGTTGCTTTGTTTTTGCTGTGCTTTACCATAAATTCCAAGCCCTTGCATGTTCATACAACTAGACATCTGGGACAAATGGGCACCAGCTACAGTTCTGCAAGAACCTCCCCAGAAGATCATCATGGGTATGTGCCATGCTGAGTCCCTGAAACTTGGAGTTTTGAAACTAGCAGTGTGACTGAGATAAAACAAAAGGGCACTGTGCTGCCAGGTGAGCAGAAGGCTTGGACACAGAAAGGGTGAAGGCAGGAATCTGAGGGATGCCTGAGACAAATGACAGGGAACTGTTCCCTTCTATGAGGGCTTCCAGGATAGCAATGGGCATGAGCTTCCTTCTCTAGGGACAAAAGATCTGGCTGATGCCATTTTTACTCCCTGCTCATCAACACAGACTAACATCAGTGAGCAGCACAGTGCCCACAGTGGAGGATAGAGCCACTTCCACCAAGTCTTTCTCCCCTCCCCAATTTTTCATGTACTTTTTTACTAGGGCAAGTAAGCCTGAGAGTCAGAGCAGCAGCAGGCTCCTCCACCAGAAGACTGGCACAAACCCCCCACATCCACCAAATCTATTGATCATAGAGTGCTGCAAAGCTTCAGCTCTAGGGGAAATAAAATCTAGCTTTTTTTTTTTTTAACAAGCAGACCGAAAGACACCTAGTTAAAACTGACCACACAGCGTCTAAGGTCTAAACACTCCCCATATCAAGCAAGGAGAAACTCTGTAGAGGATTGACCTGAGAAAAGAGCAGCCAAAACACAGAAACATAGTGTACACAACATACACCAGAAACAATTCTTGAAGCACCAGTTCCTGGAGATTATATGACATCGTCTTAACATAGCCATTACTTTCAGGAACAGGAAATATAACAGGCTTTCCTAACACAAAAAAGACAGAGACCTAGACAAAATGCCAAGATAGAGGAATTCATCCCAAAAGAAAGAACAAGATGAGTTCACAGCCAAGGATCTAAACAAAACAAATGTAAGTAACATGCTTGATCCAGAAATTAAAAGAACAATTGTAAGGATACTAGCTGGATTTGAGAAAAGCGTAGAAGACACCAGGGAGTCCCTTTCCACAGAGATGAAAGACCTAAAAACTATTCAGGCCAAAATAAAAATGATATAACTGAGATACAGCAAAACGGGCTGAAAGTAATGAGCACAAGGATGGAAGAAGCAGAGGAATGAATAAGTGTTATAGAAGATAAAATGATGGAAATAATAAAAATAAAAATACTGGATCACAAAAGTAGACTTAAGGAACTCAGTGACTCCATAAAGCTTAATAACATTCTTATCATAGGAGTCTGAGAAGAAGATGACAGGGAAAAGGGGGCAGAAGGTTTATTTGAGCAAATTATAGCTGAAAACTTCCATAATCTGGGAAAGGAAACAAACATCCAAATCCAGAAGGCACAGAGAATTCCCATCAAAATAAAAAAAAGAAGGCCAACACCAAGATATATCATAGTAAAATTTGCAAAATACAAAGATAAGGAAAGAGTCCTGAAAGCAACAAAGGAAAACATATCCCTAATATACTTGGGAAGACAAATAAGGTTATCAGCAGATCTACATACAGAAACTTGGCAAGCCAGAATGGAGTGGCATGAAATATTCAACATGCTGACTGCGAAAATATGTAGCCAAGAATACCCTATACAAAGGTATCATTCAGAATAGTAGAGATAAACAGTTTCCCTGACAAATAAAAACTAGAGTAGTTCGTAACTACTAAACCAGCCCTACAAGGAATATTAAAGAAGACTCTTGAGTGGGAAACAAAGTCCAAAAGCAACAAAGACTGGAAAAAAAAAACAAACAGAGAAAATCTCCAGAAACAAAGACTTAACAAGTAATAAAATAGCACTATATTCAAACCTATGAAAAATCACTCTGAATGCAAATGGACAAAATGCTCCAATCAAAAGATAAAAAGCAAGACCCATCGATATGCTGCCTATAAGAGACTCATTTTAGACTTAAAGACACCTGCAGATTGAAATGGAAGGGATGAAGAACCAGTAATCATGCTAAAGGACATTTTTAAAAAGCTGTAGTAGTCATATTTATAACAGACTAACTACATTTTAAACCAAAGACTGTAACAAGAGATGAAGAGGGGCATTATATCATAAGAAAGAGGTCTATCCAACCCTTTCTTTAGAAGAAGACCTAAAAATTGTAAATATTTATGCCTTCAACATGAAAACATCCAGATATATAAACCATTTAATAACAAACATAGAAACTCATTCATAAGAGTAAAATAATAGTAGGGGACTTTAACACCCCACTTACAGCAATGACCAAATCATCTAAGTAGAAAATCAGCAAGGAAACAGTGACTTTCAATGACACACTGGACAGGATAGACTTTAACAGATGTGTTCAGAACATTTTATCCTAAGGAAACAGAATATACATTCTTTTAGAGTGGACATGGAGCATTCTCTAGAATATATCACAAAATGGGTCAGAAATCAGGTCTCAACAAGTACAAAAAGACTGAAATCATACCATGCATATTTTCAGACAACGCTATGAAATCTGAAGTTATCAACAAGAAAAAAAAATTAGAAATACCAGAATACAGAGAGGTTAAAGAACATCCTACTAAAGAATGAATTGGTTAAACTGGAAATTAAACAAGAAATAAAGAAATACATAGAATCAAATGAAAATGAACACATGACATTTCAAAACTTTGGGATGCAGCAAAAGCATTCACAAGAGGGAATTATATAGCAATAGAGGCCTCCATCAAGAAGCAAGGAAAGTCTCAAATACACAACCTAACCTTACACCTAAAGGAGCTAGACAAGGAGCAGAAAATAAAGCCTAAAGCCAGCACAAGAAGGGAAGTAATAAAGATTAGAGCATAAATAAAATATAGATATATAGATATCTGTATAGACATGTAGATACAGAAGGAGCTGGTTTGTTGAAATAATAAAATTGAAAAAAACTCCAGCAAGACTTATCAAAAGAAAAAAGGAAGGACTCAAGTAAATAGAATCATGAATGAAAGAGGAGACATCACAACCAGAACCACAGAAATACAAACAATTATAACAGAATATTATGAAAATTTAGATGCCAACAAGTAGGGAAATCTGGAAGAAATGGATAAATTCCTAGAAACATACAAACTTTCAAAACTGAAACAAGAAGAAATAGAAAGAAAATTAGAACAGAGTGATAACCAGTAGATAAATTGAATCAGTAATCAAATATCTCCCAAAAAACAAAAGTCCAGGCCCAGATGGTTTCCCAGAGGAATTCTACCAAACATTTAAAGAAAATGAATACCTAGTCTTCTCAAACTATTCCAAAATAGAATTGGAAGGAAAACTTCCAAATTCTTTCTACGAGGCCACCATTACCTTGATTCCAAAACCAGACAAAGGCCCACTAAAAACGAGAATTATAGGTCAATATCCCTGATGAGCATGGATGCAAAAATTCTTGACAAGATACTAGCAAAAGAATTAAAAGAATTATTCACCACGACCAAGCAGGATTTATTAGTAGACTGCAAAGGTGGTTCAATATTAAGAAATCAATCAAGGTGGCCGACCACAACATTGATAAAAGAAAGGATAAGAACTATATGATACTGTCAGTAGATGCAGAAAAAGCATTTGATAAACAAAAACATCCATTTTTGATAAAAAACCTCACCAAAGTAGCAATATAAAGAACATATCTCAACATACTAAAGGCCATATAGGAAAGACACACAGGTAGTAATATCCTCAATGGGAAAAAACTGAGATCTTTTCCCTTAAGGTCTCTCCCCATTGTTATTCAACATAGTACTGGAATTCATAGCCTCAGCAGTTAAACAACAAAATGAAATAAAAGGCATACAAATCAGCAGAAGTGAAACATTCAGTATTCACAGATGATATGATACTCTATATAGAAAACCAAAAAGGCTCCACCAAAAGATTGCTAGACTTGATACACAAATTCAGCAAACTCATAGGATACAAAGTCAATGTGCAGAAATTGGTTGCATTTCCAAACATCAGTAATGAAGCAGAAGAAAGAGAAAACAAGGAATCAATCCTATTTACAGTTGCACCAAAAACAGTAAGATGCCTAGAAAAAAACCTCACCAAAGAGGTAAAAGATCTGTACTCCAAAAAATATAGAACACTTATGAAAGAAATTGAAGGGGCACCTGAATGGCCCAGTCAGTTAAGCATCCAACTCTTGATTGGGCTCACGTCATGATCTCATGATAGTGGGATCAAGCCCCATGTGGGGCTCTTCACTGACAGTATGGGGGCTGATTGGGATTCTCTCTCTCTACCTCTCCCCTGCTCATGCTCTCTCTTTCTCTCTCTCTCAATAAATAAATAAACATTAAGAAAAAGTGAAGATATCACAAAAAAACAGAAAAAAGCTTTCACGCTCATGGATTGGAAGAACAAATATTGATAAAATGTCTATACTGCCAAAGCATTCTACACACTTAATGTAATGCCTATCAAAATACCACCAGCATTTTTCACATAGCTAGAAGAAACCACCCTAAAATATGTATGAACCACAAAAGACTCCGAATAGCCAAAGTAAACTTGAAAAAGAAAAGCAAAGCTTGAAGCATTGCAATTCCGGACTTCAAGCTATATTACAAAACTATAGTCATCAAGACAGTGTAGTACAAGCACAAAAAAAGACCATAGATCAATGGAACAGATTAGATAACCTATAAATGGCCCACAACTTTATGGTCAAGTGATATTCAACAAAGCAGGGAAGAATATCCAACGGAAAAAATAAAATCTCTTCAACAAATGGTGTTGGGAAAAGTCAGCAACAAAATCTGAAACAATGAAAGTGGACCACTTTCTTACACCATACACAAAAATAAATTCAAAATGGATGAAAGACCTAGATGCGAGACAGGAATCCATCAAACTTCTAGAGGAGAACACAGGTAGCAACCACTCTGACATTGACTGTAGCAATTTCTTACTAAACCCGTCTACTGAGGCAAGAGAAACCAAAGCAAAAATGAACTCCTGGAACTTCATCGAGACAAAAAGCTTCTGCACAACAAAGGAAACAATTTACAAAACAAAACGCAACCTACAGCATGGGAGAAGATATTTTCAAATGACATACCTGATAAAGGATTAATATACAAAATCTATAAACAACTTATCAATCTCAACACTCAAAAAACAATCCATTTAAGAAATGGGCAGATGACGTGAATACATAAAGAACACATCCAAATGGCTAACAGACACATGAAAAGATGCTCAACATGACTCATCATCAGGGAACTACAAACCAAAACATGATGAGATATCATCTCCCACCTATTCTAATGGCTAAAATTAACAACTTGGAAACAACGGATGTTGGTGAAGATATGGAGAAGGGAAACCCTTTTACACTGTTGGTGGGAATTCAAACTGGTACAGCCACTTTGGAAAACAGTAAGGAGGTTCTTCAAAAATTTAAAAATAGGATTTCCTCATGACCAAGCAATTGTGCTGCTAGGTATTTATCCGAAGGATATAATAATACTGATTTGAAGGGGTACATGCACCTCAATGTTTATAGCTGCATTATCAATAGCCAAATTATCAAAAATTATCAAAAGACTTCAAACGTCCACTAACTGATGAAAGAATAAAGGTATGGTATGTATGTATGTGTACACACACACACACACACACACACACAAGAATATTACACAGCCATAAAAATGAATGAAATCTTGCCATTTGCAATGATGTGGATAGAACTAGAGAGTATTATGTTAAGCAAAGTAAGCCAATCAGAGAAAGACAAACACTGAATGCTTTCACGCATCTGTGGAATTTAAGATACAAAACACATGAACACAGAGGAAGGGGTAAAAAGAGAGGGATGCAAACCATAAGAGACTCAGTCTTCTTTGATGGCCTTCCTCATATACTAAACGTGAGAATACTCAACAACTAAGTCATTGGATTTCTGCTACTCTATCTAGACATAGCTTTCTTAGGTGATTGTGTACTTCCTTAGTCTTATGATTCTCATTTTATATAAGAGAAAACTGAGGCTCAGAAAAAATTAAGTAACTTGCCTAAGGTCATACAAGTGCATAATCATTGCAGAACACACTTCTTTTTTCTCCAGAGCCTGTGTTTAATCATATGGTTAAGTCAAAGAAGAAATGGTTTGGACATAAGATCATGGGATCTTAAGTCATATAGCAATTGTTCAAATTGGATCTCTAGCATTGATTAGCATTGTGACTATGAGTTAGATATGTAATCTCTATATACCTTAGTTTCCCATTTCTAAGGAGGATAATAATAGCACCTACTTCATATGATAACTGTATTAAATGAGTTAATATATATAGAGTTCGTAAAACAGTGCTGCTGCATAGTAATTGCTCAATAATAGTTAAGTACTAGTATTATTAACTGATTTATGTAGTTTTACATTTGTTTTGTGTGAGTTTATTATCTTTCCTGAACTATGCTGCAACCATCTTAAGGACAGAGAAAACATCTGTCATTTGGTAGATCTTCACACCCCTCTACCACAGTGGTTAGCAAAGTTAAAAACCCATATGGAAAGCACAGTAAACATATGAGGAAGTGGAATAGAGTTAGAGTACCTTCAAAGCCCCATTTGTAGATCATTGCCATTATTTGACCTGTCTGATGTTTCTCTGGAAAACCCCACATGAGAAGCTTGTCCTTATTTGACCTGACTTACACTCAACCAATACTAAAAGCCTCTCCATGGAAAATCTCTATTGAAAGCAAGTAGAATATGCTTTAGCCTCGTGATTTCCTGAGGTGGTGGTTAACACTGGGGCAAACAATGAACTAATAAAACATCTTAAAAAGAGGAGGTGAAGAAATAAATGTTCATAGGGGCCGTGGAAAGTTCCAACATATTATTGGGAATCTAGAAGGTGATATGTATGCCCATGGCTGTGAAAATAGCTAGGGTTGTACACCTATTCACAAAAGTCCTGAAAAGGTCTTAAGCTCTTACTGTTGGATGACCTTAAGGCTCTATGTAATCATAAAGTGGAAGCTAAATTAGAGTTGTCAACAAACTGGCAGACAGCTGAAGGCATTGTCCAAAATGCACACAGAGCCCATCAGCAAAGACTGGGAGACTTATTGGTCCCTGTTGTTTAAGGAAATCTGTTAGATTATTAGCTTACCACTAAACTCAATGAGTATTGTTTTCCATGGCCACATGCAACAAAATATATGGAATTCATAGAATTCATTCAAAAAAGTCACATAAAATCAAACAATAATAATTACAAGCAGCAGCAACAGGAAGTTCTTAGAGGAAAGAGAACCTGATTTCCAGAGTTGCCACATTATGTTAAAAAAATTTTAATGTTTATTTTTTAGAGAGAGAGAGACATACAGACAGACAGAAACAGAGTGAAAGCAGGATTGGGGCAGAGAGAGAGGAAGACACAGAATTTGAAGCAGGCTCCAGGCTCTGAGCTGTCAGCACAGAGCCTGATGCGGGGCTTAAACACACGAACCATGAGATCATGACCTGAGCTGAAGTCAGAAGCTTAGCCAATTGAGGCACCCAGGTGCCTCTAGAGTTGCCACATTATATTATGTAAAATTCCAAATGTTTTACAATGAAAGAATTTTGAGGAATACAAATAAATGAAATTTTGACCATTATATGAGGGGAAAAAGCATTCAATAGAAACTGTTCCTGAGGAACAGATTTCCTAGGCAGACTTTACACCAGCCATTTTAAATATATTTAAGAACTAAATGAAATCATATTTAAGGAACTGAAGGAAAATGTAAGAATGATACTTCATCAAAAAGAGAATATCAATAAAAATATAAAACCAAATAGATATTCT
>NW_027527823.1:89583-90570 GCF_008692635.1 Crocuta crocuta
GGCTCAAGGACAGATTTGAGCAGGCAGAAGAAAGAATCAAATGACTTGCATATGCATAAGTTGAGATTCAAGTCTGAGGAACAGAAATATAAAAGAATAAAGAAAAACAAGTAGAGCCTAAGCACTCTATGGAACATTATCTAGAATATCAACATGAGCATAATGGAAGTCTCAGAAGCACAGGAAAGAAAGGGGCAAGAATATTTAATGAAATAATGGCTAAAACCTTCCAAACTTCATGAAAAATATTAATTTATACACCCAAGAAGGTCAGTTAATTCCAGTTAGGAGAAACTCAAAGACATCCACACCTATATACATGATAATCAACTGTCATAAATAAAGACAAAGAGAGAATCTTGAAAACAGTAATTGAAAAGAAATTCACCACTGACAAGAAAATCTCAATAAGATTAACAATTGAAATATTAGAAAACATGGTGTTCAGAAAACCTTGGCATATTCAAAGTGATAAATAAGATATCAACTAAAAATTCTCTTATCTTTAAAAATAAAAATTAAGAGTTTCCATATTTAAACAAATGTAGAGTTCATCACTAGCAGACCTATCCTACAGATTGTAGTGCATACGTCTTAAATACAAGGATATTAGACAGTAACTCAATTCTACATGAAAAAGTAAAGAGCATCAATAAATTCAACTACATAGGTAATTGAAGTAAACAATGTAAGTGCATTTTTTGTTTGCAATTTTTTCTATTTGATTTAGAAGTCAGAAAGTAGTGTTTCCCAGGGACTAGAGAGAGGAAAGAATAGGAAATGTCTACTGACATGTTCCAGGTTTCTTTCTGGCATGATTAAAATGTCCTGGAAATAGGTACTTTTAATGATTGCCCAATCTTGTGAATATTATATATTAAAAAACACTATTTTATAATATAAAAAAGAAATAAACCACTAAATTATACAGTTTAAAAAATAAAAATGTGAGAGTTTCAGGAAATTATATTTATTTTTGGATGGCTT
>NW_027527823.1:90635-98367 GCF_008692635.1 Crocuta crocuta
ATATTATAATGTTAATATATTTAAGATAAAAACATTATAGAGATGATATGAAAATATTTTATATTATAAAATAGTACATGAAAAAATCCAATAATTAAAGTATAGGAACAGGATTGCATAGTTATCCACAATCTCTTACAGTGGAAAATAAATTATTGAGTTTTTTTTAATTTTTTTTAATGTTTTTTATTTATTTCTAGGAGAGAGAAAGACAGCGTGAGCAGGGGAGGGTCAGAGAGAGAGGGAGGCACAGACTCTGAAACAGGCTCCAGGCTCTGAGCTCGCACTCAGCGCAGAGCCCGACGCGGGGCTCGAACCCACGAACCGTGAGATCATGACTCAAGCGAAAGTCGGACGCTTAACCGACTAAGCACCCAGGCGCCCCAATAAATTATTGAGTTTTTGAGTCCTATCTTTATAAGAGCACGTCAAATATATTCATATATTTTGTTTTCCTAGCAGACTAATATGAAAATCCCACTTACTACTTGTTCATTGTGATCAAGGAAACGTTGAGGCACCTAGATGGCTCAGTTGGTTAAGTGCCTGGCTCTAAACTTCGGCTCAGGTCATGATCTCACAATTCATGGGTTCGAGCCCCACGCTGGGCTTTGCACTGGCAGCACGGAGCCTGATTAGGATTCTCTCTCTCCCTTTTTCTCTGCCCCTCCCCTGTTCATGTGCTCTGTCTCTCTCTTGAAATAAATAAAATTGAAAAAAAGAAAAGAAAGAAAAAGAAAAAGTCCTAACTCCATGTTCTGTAGTATCCAGATACTATTGAATTAGGCTGTAAAAATCATTACTTATTTTATCCTTGAATACTCATCTGCTGACGTTTTTGAAATAGAAATGTCCAATTTTTAGTGCTTGAATCAATCATTGGCTAACTTTGCCTCACAATGGGAAGGAAAGTCAGAATATCTCTTTTCTAATGGGGTTTCTATTCACTCCTTAATGTACCACGTGATTTACAATGATTCTCCTCAGTGTCTCATTTTTTCATGATATGCATGAAACCAGACGTTTCTATAACATTATGCTTTAAAATGTATCTATGTATTGGGGTGCCTGGGTGCCTCATCAGTTAAGCACAAGACTTTCTTTTGGCTCAGGTCATGAGCTCACAGTCTCATCAGTTTGAGTCCCACATCGTGCTCTGAGATGACAGCGTGGAACCTGCTTGAGATTCTCCCTCTCTCTCTGCCCCTCCCCTGCCCGCACTCTCTCTTTCTCAAAAATAAATAACAAATAAAAACTTTTAAAAAATGTATCTACATATCTTATTTTGTATTTACCTAAGTTATTACATGCTTCCTTCTTGAGGTACATTTAAAAGATTTATTATGATTTATTCTGCAGGGAGTTCTGCTGCTATGAATTAGACCCTAAATGTTCTCTATTGGGCCATTAATTTGTCAAATGTTCCTGTATTTGTCCACACATCAACTTTTTTTATAACTAAAGCAAGAAAGAAAATGCACTATATTGTCTCCAAGGCTTCATATTATCTGTCTATTAGAATGAAGATGATAGTCTGAAAGCCCCAATTAAGTGGTAATAATCAAATAATTAAAATTAATTGATTTATTTTTATTCGAGGAAACTTCTCCAGACCAATGAAAATGCATGAGTTATACTCATATATATGTATGCACTACAGAATTTGACTTTACATTTAATTATTTTGTAGTTTTTAAAAATAAGAGCTGTGGTTTTTTTCTGTGTGTATGTATGTACTTGCTGACAAAATAATCAAGAAGCTGTATGTCTATTGTATCTGGTTCTTTTACAAGTTACCTAGTCTTTTGACTTCTATTGGTCTAACTCCACTGTCTTGTATAGTAATCATTGTTGTTAAAACAATGACCTCTGACCTATTGCAAGATTCTAAATCAGCAATTCTATTATGGTTGATTAACTTCAAACATACAGAATTACACTAATGCTTAAACTGTTTTTCAACAAGGGTAAAAAGAATTTGTTTAACCCTCCTTTAAAGATGCTCGCTCATAACCTCAATTTCTTTATCACGCTGGTCAATTTCAGACAGTAAATCCATTTATAATGTCTAGTGTCAGGGACATCTCTTCATAATAAAAGAATATGCTTTCACACACCATTATGTACACCAAGCAATACATTGACCTGGAGTATACCTGAATATATGGTATAATGTAATGCTTTAAAAGAAACTTGAGTAAACTCCTCAGCACAAAATATATATTATAAACTAGATTTGTCATTTGATTGCTTTATGGAGTGAATAATTTAAATAATGTGTTTATCTGCCACAACCCCTACTTTAGAAGAGTTCTGTACTTGAGGACTAAGAAAACAGAACAATATAAAACAGAGCCCATGCCGGGAGGACAGGGAGTACTGGAAATTCATGAGCCATGCGAAGCCCAGAGATATTCATCTACAACAGAAAATGTTAATAGCTAATGGTTGTGATTTGAACTTATCATTGATTTTCATTTCTTTGCTATAAATTGCCCACATGCTATTAGCAGCAGTCCAACCTGGTTGCTACAATGCTCTCTTCCAAGGCCTATAAATTATATGCCTTAAATCAAAAAGTGCTCCAGTGGCACTTGAAGGTTGGACTCTTCTAGTTGTGTTGATGAACTGAAGTTTCTAAGACCATGAAGTATCTTCAACTTAAACTCAGAAAATAATGAAGTTGATGAGCACTTTTTTATCTAACAATGTTTTGTGTATGAATAAATGTTTAATGATAGCATTGATAAAGAGATTCTGAGCTGACTCAACTAGATAGTGGAATCTTAATTTAAAAAACTTACTTTTCTCCAACTGTGTCACTAACTAGAAATAGAAGGCATCAGCTGCACTCTCAAAGTAAATATTTATTATAATTTGGTCCATTCACTTAGTTGTTTAATTTCCTAATTGCATAAAAATTCAAAATGATATACACTGTAAGCTTGAACTAAAGTAGATATTATAATTGAGCACATTTTATTAGTCAATATGAACTTTTCCAGAGCAGAAAATGCTTTCCAGTTAATGCAGATGAAACTGAAACTCAATATAGGATTTTCTTGACCATCAGAGGGGATAAAACACTAGAATGGGTTACTAAGGATAATTTTGATAGTACAATCCCAAAGAATTCAAGGAGAGAATAAACAATCCTAGGTTTTGCAAATTTTAAATATTCATTTACCTTAAAGTAAGAAGACATATGCGATGTTTTCTAAGACTTTTTTGCAGGTCTAGTAGTCCACATGTAATTTCTGAAACATGGTATGGTAATTAACTTCCAAGATGAACCCATTTTTTGGTATTATTTGTCCCTTCCTCCTCTGTTCATTTGGAGCTCTGCTATATTGTGAAGAGTGCTATGGGGAGGTTCATGAGTTGCATAATTAATCAATTAATTAATTAATCATTGCCTTGGCCAACAGCTGCCAAAGAACAGAGGCCTCTCAGCTATCATGTGGTGAGGTTGGAAGTACATTCTCTAGCGTTAAGATGACTGTAGACCCAGATAATAATCTAACTATAATTTTAAGAAAGGCTCTGAGCCGGAACAACCCAGCTAAGCCGCTCACAGATTCCTGACTCTCAGGAAATATGTAAGATAATAAATATTTGCCTTATTAAACTTCTTAGTTTGGAAATAATTTGTTACACGGTTATAGATAACTAAAACACTCTGTGGATCACCTTTTTATATTGTATTTCATGATACATTATAACATGCATGTATCTTTCTGTATCAGAATTGACTGTTTATGTGTCTATATTATAGACAGTAAAATCTTGGANTCTGTATCAGAATTGACTGTTTATGTGTATATATTATAGACAGTGAGATCTTGGAGGACAACAATCATGTCTAATCTTGTACTACCAGAATTTTTTAGCACAGTGTCTTATACTGTGTAGGTACTTAATGTTCATGGGACTGAGCTGAACTGAACACCAGTACAAAAGTCATGAAATATTACTATTGGCCCACCCAATATGTAAAACAATGATTAAGTGCTCATGATATGCAAGATTCTATACTACACATTTTATATACAAATTAGTTCATTTATTCTTACAACAACACTTGCAAGGCAAATGTCAGTATCACAGTTTTACTCAAAAAGATGAAATGACTTGTTGCCTAAGGTCACAGCTATTTTTTTTCAGAAATAGAATTTAGTGATTCATCACTTACATATAACACCCACTTTTAAAAAATTTTTATTTATTTTTTTTACAAGTAGTTTATTGTTAAGTTGGTTTCCATATAACACCCAGTGCTCATCCCCACANGCTTTGTCAAAGATTAGTTGGCCCTTAGTCTGTGGGTTCATTTCTGGGTTCTGTATCCTGTATCTATGTGTCTGATTTTGTGTCAGTACCATACTGTCTTGTTGATTACATCTTTGTAATACATCTTGAAGTCTGCAATTGTCATGCCTCCAGCCTCCAGCTTTGGCTTGTTTTTCAGGATTGCTTTGGCTCTTCAGGGTCTTTTCAAATTTTAAGATTCTTTGTTCTAGCTCTGTGAAGTATAGTGGTGTTATTTTGATAGGGATTGCATTGAACATGTAGATTGCTTTGGGTAGTATCGACAGTTTAACAATATTTGTTCTTCGAATACATGAGCATGGAATGTTTTTCCATTTTTGTGTGTCTTCTTCATTTTCTTTCATAAGCTTTCTATAGTTTTCAGTGTATAGATTTTTCACCTCTTAGGTTTATTCCTAGGTATTTTATGGTTTTTGGTGCAATTGTAAATGGGATCAATTCCTTGATTTATCTTTCTGCTGCTTCATTAATGTATAGAAATGAAACCGATTTTGGTACATTGATTTGATATTCTGTGACTTTGCTGAATTCATGTATCAGTTCCAGCAGTTTCTGGGGGGAGTCTTTTAGGTTTTCCACATAGAGTATCATGCCGTCTGTGAAGAGTGAAAGTTTGACTTCCTCTTTGCTGATTTGGATGTCTTTTATTTCTTTGTGTTGTCTGAGCTGAGTCCAGTACTTCCAACATTGTGTTGAATAACAGTGGTGAGAGTGGACATCCCTGTGTGTTCCTGACCTTATGAAGAAAGCTCTCAGTTTTTCCCTATTGGGGATGGTACTAGCTGTGGGTCTTTCATACATGGCTTTATGATTTGAGGTATGATCCTTCTATCTCTACTTTCTCGAGGGTTTTTATTAAGAAAGGATGTCGTATTTTGTCAAATGCTTTCTCTGCATCTATTGAGAGGATCATGTGGTTCTTATCCTTTCTGTTATTAATGTGAAGTATCATATTGATTGATTTATGGATATTGAAACATCCCTGCATTCCAGGAGTTAATCCTACTTGATCGTGGTGAATAATTCTTTTAATATATTGTTGGATCTGGTTTACTAGTATCCTGTTGAAAATTTCTGCATCTATGTTCATCAGGAAAATTGGTCTATCTCCTTTTTAGTGGAGTCTTTGTCTGGTTATGGAATCAAGGTAATGCTGGCCTTGTAGAATGAATTTGAAAGTTTTCTTTCCATTTCTATTTTTTGGAACACCTTCAAAAGAGTAGGTGTTAACTCCTCTTTAAATGTTTGGTATAGTTCCCCTGGAAAGCCATCCTGTCCTGAACTTGTGTTTTTTGGGAGATTTTTAATTAATGATTCAATTTCTTTTCTGCTTATGAGTCTGTTCAAATTTTCTATTTCTTCCTGTTTCAGTTTGGTAGTTTATATGTTTCTAGGAATTTGTCTATTTCTTCCAGATTGTGCAATTTGTTGGCATATAATTGCTCACAATATACTCTTATTATTGTTTATATTTCTGCAGTCTTGGCTGTGATCTCTCTTCTTTCATTCATGATTTTATTTATTTGGGTCCTTTCTTTTTTTCTTTTTGATCAATCTAGCTAGGGGTTTATCAATTTTGTTAATTCTTTCAAAGAACCAACTCCTGGTTTCATTGATGTGTTTTACTGATTTTTTTAATTTCCATATAATTGATTTTTGTTCTAATCTTTATTATTTCCTGTCTTCTGCTGTTTTGCAGCTTTATTTGCTGTTGTCTCTCCAGTTCTTTTAGGTGTAAGGTGAGGTTGTGTGTTTGAGACCTTTCTTCCTTCTTTAGGAAGCCCTGGATTGCTATATACTTCCCTCTTTGCTGCATCCCAGACGTTTTAGGGATGTCATATTGTCATTTTTTTTTTTTTTGGCTTCCATGTACTTTTGATTTTCCTCTTTAATAATTTGGTTAGTCCATTCATTCTTATTTTTTTAATTTTTTTAATGTGCATTTATTCTTTAGAGAGAGCACAATCTTGGGTGGAGCAGAGAGAGAAAAGGACAGAAGATCCGAAGCAGACTCTGCACTGACAGCCCAATGAAGCACTTAAACTCGCGAACCATGAGATCATGACCTGAACCAGCGTCAGACACTTAACCGATTGAGCCACCCAGGTGCACCAAACCATTCATTCTTTTGTAGGACGTTCTTTAATTGCCAAGTATTCGTGGTGTTTCCAAAATTTTATTTGTGGTTGATTTCAAGTTTCATAACATCACATTTTGAAAATATGCAAGGTATGATCTCAATCTTTTTGTACTTGCTGAGGGCTGAATTGTGATGCAGTATGTGATCCATTCTAGAGAATGTTCCATGTGTCCTTGAGAATGTGTATTCTGTTGCTTTAGGATGAAATGTTCTGAATATATCTGTTACATCCGTCTGGTCCAGTGTGTCATTCAAAGCCATTGTTTCTTTGTTGATTTTCTGCTTAGGTGATCTGTCCATTGCTGTAATTGGGGTGTTATGTCCCCTACTATTAATGGTATTATTATCAATGAGTTTCTTTATGTTTGTGATTCATTGATTTATATGTTTGGGTTCTCCCACACTTGGGGCATGAATATTTATAGTTGTTAGATCCTCTTGGTGGATAGGCCCCTTAATTGTGATATAATGTCCTTCTTCATTTCTTATTACAGTCTTTATTTTAAAGTCTACTTTGTCTGATATGAGGATGGCTACTCCAGCTTTCTTTTGATGACTATCAGCATGATGTATGGTTCTCCAGCCCCTTACTTTCAATCTGCAAATGTCTTTAGTTCTAAAATGGGTCTCTTATAAGCAGCATATAGATGAGTCCTGTTTTCTTATCCACTCTGATACCCTATGACTTGATTGGAGCATTTTGTCCATTGACATTTAGAGTGAGTACTGAAAGATATTAATTTAGTGCCATTGTGTTGCCTGTAGAGTTGGTATTTCTGGTGATGTTCTCTGGTCCTTCCTACTCTTTGTTGCTTTTGGTCTTTTTCGTTTTGTTTTCTCTTTTCTCCACTCAAAGAGTCACCCTTAAAATTTCTTGTAAGGCTGGTTTAGTGGTCATGATTTCCTTTAGATTTATTTGTTTGGGAAACTCTTTATCTCTCCTATTTTGAATGACAGCCTTGCTGGTTAAAGAATTCTTGGCTGCTTATTTTTCTGATTCAGCACATTGAATATATCCTGCCATCCTTTCTGGTAAAGTACAACAATTAAGTGGTAAACTCAGACTCCTAAGTTCTAGTCTATCAAGCTGATATAGCCTATGCTTTTTATATACCTATTAAACTGCCTTCAAGAGGCAATTTCTATAGGAATTATTCTGATTCTTGACTCTATTTTTGAAAACCCAGTTGTATACAAACTTCTGGATACTGTATATCACCTTATCAATTAAAAACTTGAGATTAGTCAAATGATGAGGTCATT
>NW_027527823.1:98434-106902 GCF_008692635.1 Crocuta crocuta
ACTGTGAAAAATACTACTTGGTAAATAATTTAATTTTCATCCATCTTTTTTTCTTTTGTCATCACTGAAATTATAAGTAAAATGTATTTATTCATGTTAAAAATAAGAAAAGTTGTATTATACTCATAGTAAATTAAGGGGGGAGGAAGAATTTACCCAAGATGTGGTTTGACTTGGAAAGAAGGGAGAAATGTATTTCATGTTGGACATTCTGGGGGAAACATGAGTGTAATGAAAGACTTTATCCACCCTCTTTTTCAAATCAGAGCTAAAGAAAAGGTTTTATTTAGACTCTTATAAGGAATTTGTATGCATAAACTGTGTGCATGTTTTACACAAACTGTATATATGTACAAACAACCCCATATAGACAAGTACTATGAGAATTCAAAAATAGTGTAAATCTCCTAAAAGTAAACCTACACAACTGAACCTTATTTGAATAAAGGTTGTCAAATATTTAAAATACTTTTAATTACATTTTACATCACACAGAGGAAAATAATAAAGGAAATATCACATTTTGAAAAAATCTGCAAAGGTGAGTAAATTTTCTCTATATATAACAGACTTCCAAAGACAAATTTTGTAATTTGGGTCATTTTTAGTTCAAAGATCAAGAACTGTCATGAGCTGGAGTGCTATGACAAGATCTGAACATGTATCAATCCATTATAGGTTCACCAAGGTGGTTGCACAGTATTTCAACCAGTATAAGCTCAGTATAAGCTAAGAGAACTAGTAGTTGAGGGAAGAAAATATTCAAGTAAAATTTCATAACAAGAAATACTTGATGCTTTGAGATACCTTCACTTATATCAGAAAAATAAACAGCTGTATATTTCACTGAGTAATTCTTTACAAGAAATTTTGATGAGGAAAGAGAGAGAAGAAGAAAAAAGATGGCATGGCAGTCTTTTACTTTGAAGAGATTCTTAGAGTAATTTTGACTTGCATTCCTTTGGATAAAACCAATGATAGTTTTCTTCATAAAACTTTTTAAAAGATGTTAAACTTTTTATGGAGGAATCTTGATTGTATTCTATTCTTAGTTCTTCACTAAGTTCATGCCTGACAAGAGGAGAAATTCAATTAGACTGAGGACAATCTCTACAAAGTATTTTTCTCTTAATTATACAAATGTATAAGTTACTTAACAAATAAAGTGCCAGAGTAATAGGAAAATATGCTTTTCTAATTTCATTGTTCAATCTACTTTGAATGCCTATACACATTAATATGCTATAGCAGGTATTGTGCTCTTTTGGCATTTACCCCTAAGTGAGTTATAGTCAAGTATGCAAAAACACTGTTGGCTGCCAGGTGGCTTGTATGGTTCTGCTGCAACATGCTTCTTATGACAGTCTTTTATTCTTCAAGGGACACAGGGAAGATATCTTATGATCATGCTACTAGTGTCAGGGAATATATTTTCCCAATCTGCATACTACTCAACAGAAATGAGGGGGAGGGACCCATCCATATTAGTGTAGATATCTGGAACTCAGTACATATTCCTTAATGCTTGTTGAATAAATCAAATCAAAAAAATTACAGAAGGAAAGAAGATATCTATTTTTGTATTTTGTATTTATTTTTGTATTTTCTGGAAGTCAATATGCAACCTGAACTGGATGTTCTTACAGAACATTGAAGTGTCATATATTAGGGATATTTATTTTTTTAACTAACAGTTGCTAGACTATTTAGGAATTTTAAATTTGGAAATAACTTTGCATGTCCTATAATTGAAAGGCTGCGAGACACCTCAGGAAATTGGCTGCATGACAGGTGCTTATAAAAATGCAAATTTCAGGATGGCTGATGGTATCAGAGTAGGAGGACCCTAGGCTCACCTCATCCCACAAATACAACTAGATACCTGAAGACTGGCAGAACAAACTCCTCAACTAAATGTAGGTAAGAGGCCACAGTGAAGAAGGCAGGAAGTGTGGATAATGTGCTTTGGGAGATAAATGAATCATGGCCACTTTAGTGAAGAGGGAGCTGTGACCCTAGATAATGGCAAGAGAAAGATTAGCACACAGTGGAGCACATGGAAAAATAAATCTCATAGCAATTGACTTAGAAACTGAGAGGGAATGAATTTTGCAACTTATCACAACCAGGGGGCTTAAAGCCTGGAGTTTTAAAGGTCAGAGGGCGTGGCTGAGATAGAGCCCAGAAGGCATTGGGGCACCTCTTGGAGAGAAGGCCTGCAAGTAGCACACTGACAGAGAGCATGGAAACAGCCATCTGAAGAGCACCTGGAGCACAGAATGGGGAGATCGTTTGTTTCCTTCAGAGTGCATCCCAGAGAGGATGCAATCACAGAGAGACCCTTCTTCTAGGAACAAAGGAACCAGCCAGTATCATTTCCCTCCCCTGCTACTCAGTATGAGCACAGAACCACCTGCAGGAACCAGAAAAGCACCAACACTTGCTACTTAACTTGCTTGCACAAAGCCCTGCCCCTGTCATGCTCCAGTAGAACTGCCCCTCCTAGCCATGCCTGCATCAGTCCAGGAAGGAGGGCCTCCTTCCCCAGGAGGCCCATCTAAACCCCTGCTTATACAACTTCTCACCACCCAGGAGTTTTGTGGAGCCTCAGTTTTGTTGGTGGTGGTGACAGGTCTCATTCCACAAAAATACCAGAATACACCTAGTTAAAATGCTCCACATTCAGGCCACGGACCGAACATTGCCCACAACAGACAAAGAGAGCCTCTGCAGATTATTGGCCTGGGAATAAAGTGGCTAGGACAAAACAGCAAAGTACACATAGTACATATTGGAGACACTCTCAGAAGCACCAGGCCCTGAGAAAGAGGGTACACTACATGGCAGGGCACTATAGGATACCTTCTTCATAAGGCCATTGTCCTTAAGAACAGAAGATGTAGCTGACTTTCCTAACACAGCAAAACAGGCACAGAGACTTAGACAAAATAAGAAAGCAGCAGAATTTATTCCAAATGAAAAACAAAAACAAAAACAAACAAAAAACAGGACAAAGCCATGGCCACAGATCTAAGTGAAACCAATATAAATAACATGCCTGATAGAGAACTTAAAGTAATGATCAGGAGGATGTTCACTGAGGGGTACCTGCATGGCTCAGTGGGTTAAGTGTTCAACTCTTTTTATTTTATTTTTTAAATTTTTTTCAATGCTTTATTTATTTCTGAGAGAGAGAGAGAGAGAGCAGGGGAGGAGCAGAGAAGGAGGGAGATACAGAATCTGAAGCAGGATCCAGGCTCTGAGCTGACAGCACAGAAACCAACAAGGGGCTTGAACTCATGAACCAGGAGATCATGACCTGAGCCAAAGTCGGATGCTTAACCGACTGAGCCACCTAGGTGCCCCAATGTTTGACTCTTTTGAAATGTTTGTTTATTTTTGAGAGAGAGAGAGCAGGGGAGGAGCAGAGAAGGAGGGAGATACAGAATCTGAAGCAGGATCCAGGCTCTGAGCTGACAGCACAGAAACCAACAAGGGGCTTGAACTCATGAACCAGGAGATCATGACCTGAACCAAAGTCAGACACTTAACCAAGTGAGCCACCCAGGCACCCTGTGTTTGACTCTTCATTTTAGCTCAGGTCATGATCTGGTGTTTCATGAGATAGAGCCCACATAAGGCTCTGTGCTGACCATGGAGCCTGCTTGGGATTCTCTCTCTTTCCCTTTCTCTGTCCCTCCCCCACTTGGGCTTTCTCTCTCTCTCTCTCTCTCTCATTCCCAAAAATAAATAAATAAGCATTATTTTTAAAAAAGGATACTCATTGAACTTGAGATAAGAGTGGAAGACATGAGTGAAACTCCTAACACAGAGATAAGGAATCACATGGCAGAGGTAAAGGGCTCAATAAATGAAATGAGAAATACACTTGATGGAATGAACAGCAAGATGGAAAAAGCAGAGAAACGAATTAATGACCTAGAAGACAGAGTAATGGAAACTAATGGAGCTGAATAAAAGAGAGGAAAAAGAATTATGCAAAATGAGAGTAGACTTAGGGAACTCAGTGGCTCCACCAAATGCAGTAACATTATTGTTTTAGGAATCCCAGAGCTAGAAGAGACATAAAAGAGGCATAAATTTTATTTGAAGAAATAATAGGTGAAAACTTCCTAAATCTGGGGAAGAAAACATATATCCAAATCTAGGAGGCACAGTGAACCCCAACCAAAATAAACAAAAGCAGATCCACACCAAGACATATTGTAATTAAATTGGCAAAATCTAGTGATAAAGAAACAATTTTTAAAGCAGCAAAACAAAACAAGACAGTAGTTTACAAGGAAAAACCCATAAGGTTAGCAGGGAACTTTTCAGAAGAAACTTTCCTAGCCAAAAGGGAATAATGTGATATATTCAAAGTGCTGAATGTGAAAAATCTACAGCCAAGAATACTCTATGCAACAAGGCTATTGTTCAGAATAGAAGGAGAGATTAAGTGTTCTCCAGAAATATAAAAACTAAAAGAGTTCGAAACCACTAAACATAAAACCGTTAATAACAACCATAAAGGAATTAATCAATAATAATAAAATAATAGTAAGAGACTTTAACACCCCACTTACAGCAATGGAGAGATCCTCTAAACAGAAAATCAACAAGGAAGCAATGGCTTTGAGTGACATTCTAGACAAGATGGATTGAACAGATATATTCAGAACATTCCACTCTAAAGCAGAATACACATTCTTCTCAACTGCACAGGGGACATTCTTCAGAATAGATCACATATTAGCCCACAAAACAAGCCTCCACAAATTCAAATAATCAGTCATACCATGCATCTTTTCTGATCACAATGCTATGAAAGTTGAAATCAACCACAAGAAAAAAAAATCCTGGAAACACCACAAATACATGGAGTTAAATAATTGTACTAAACAATGAATGGGTCAACCAGGAAATCAAAGATGAAATTAAAAAGTACACGGAAAAAATGAAAAAGAAAACACAATAGTGCAAAACCTTTGGGATGCAGGAAAAGTAGCTCTAAGAGGGAAGTTCATAGTAATACTGCTCTACCTCAAGAAGCAAAGAAAAGTCACAAATAAACATCTTACCTTACACCTAAAGGATTTAGAAAAAGGACAACAAAAGAAACCTAAAGCCAGCAGAAGGAGGGAAATAATAAATATTAGAGCAGAAATAAATGATATAGAAATGAAGAAAAACAACAATAGAATAAATCAATGAAACCAGGAGCTGATTCTTTGAAAAAATTAATAAGATTGATGCTCCCTTAGTCAGACATATCATAAAAAAAGAGAAAAAAATGATATCTCAAATGAGAGAGGAAAAATAACAATCAATGCCACTGAAACAGAAATAATTATGAGAACATTATGAAAAATTATATGCCAACAAATTGGTCAATCTGGAAGGAATGGACAAATTCCTAGAAACATATAAACCACCAAAACCAAAACAAGAAGAAAACTTGAACAGACCAATAACCAGTAATGAAATTGAATCAGTAATCAAAAAATTCCCCCAAGACAAAAGTCCAGGATCAAATGGCTTCACTGGCAAATTCTACCAAACATTTAAAGAAGAGTTAATACCTATTCTTCTCAAACTTTTCTTAAAAAGCAGAAAAGGAAGGAAAATTTCGCCATTCTTTCTATGAGGTCAGCATTACCTTGATACCAAAACCAGATAAAGATACCAGTAAAAAAGAGAACTGCAGGCCAATATCCTTGATGAACATAGTTGCGAAAATCCTCAACAAGATACTAGCAAACCAAATCCAACAATACATTTAAAAAATCATTAACTGCAATCAAGTGGGGTTCATTTCTGGGTTGCAAAGCTGGTTCAATATTCACAAATCCATCAATGTGATACATCACCTCAATAAGAGAAAGGATAAGAACCATATGATCATTTCAATAGATGCAGAAAAAGTATTCAACAAAGTACAATATCCATTCATGATAAAAACCTTCAACGAAGTAGGTGTAGAGGGAATATACCTCAACATGATAAAGTCCATATATGAAAAACTCACAGCTAACGTCATCCTCAATGGGGAGAAACTAAGGTCAGGAACAAGACAAGAGTGTCTGCCCTCACCACTTCTGTTCAACATAGTACTGGAGGTCCTAGCCACAGCAATCAGACAACAAAAAGAAATACAAGGCATCCAAATTAGTAAGAAAGAAGTAAAACTTTCACTATTTGCTGATAACATGATACTATATGTAGAAAATTAAAAAGAGTTCACCAAAAAGTGTCTAGAACCAATAAATGAATTCAGTAAAGTCACAGAATATAAAACCAGCATACAGAAATCAGTTGCATTTCTATACATCAATAATGAAGCAGCAGAAAGAGAAATCAAGGAATTGATCCCATTTACAATTGCAGCAAAAACCATAAGATACCTAGGAATAAAGCTAACCAAAGAGGTGAAAGATTTGTACTCTGAAAACTATAAAATACTTATGAAGAAATTCAAGATGACACAAAGAAATGGAAGGACATTCATACCATGCTCATGGATTGGAAGAACAAATACTGTAAAAATGTCTATACTACCCAAAACAATCTACACATTTAATGTAATCCCTTTCAAAATACCAACCGCATTTTTCACAAAACTAGAATAAAAAGTCCTAATGCTTGTATGGAACTACAAAAGACCCCAAATAGCCAAAGCAATCTTGAAAAAGAAAAGCAAAGCTAGAGGCATCATAATTCCAGACTTCAAGTTATATTGCAAAGCTGTAATAATCAAAACAGTATGGGACTGGCATAAAAATAGGCACCTAGATCAATAGAGCAGAACAGAAAGCCCAGAAATAAACCCACAATTATATGGTCAATTAATCTTTGACAAAGCAGGAAAGAATATCCAATGGGAAAAAGTCTCTTCAACAAATGGTGTTGAGAAAACTGGATAGCCACATACAAAAGAAACAAACTGGACCACTTTCTTATACCATACACAGAAATAAATTCAGAATAGATTAAAGGCCTAAATGTGAAACCTGAAACCATAAAAATCCTAGAAAAGGATACAGGCAGTAACTTCTTTGACATAGGCTATAGAAACTTCTTTCAACATATGTCTTCTGAGGCCAGGCAAACAAAAGCAAAAATAAACTATTGAGACTATATCAAATTAAAAGGATCTGTACAGCAAAAAATACAATCAGCTAAAAGACAACCTATGGAATAGGAGAAGATATTTTTAGATGACATATCTGATAAAGTGTTAGTACCCAAAATATATAAAACTTGTTAATTTTTTAATAAAACAAAATAATCCAATTAAAAATGGGCAGAAGAAATGAACAGACATTTCATACAGGTGGCCAACAGACACATGTGAAGATGTTCATCATCACTTACTATCTGGGAAATGCAAATCAAAACGACAATGATATATCACCTCACACCTGTCAGAATGGCTAAAAACACAAGAAACAGCACTCGTTCGTGAAGATGTGGAGAAAATGGAACACTTGTGCACTATTGTTAGTAATGCAAACTGGTGCATCCAGTGTGGATGGAGATTCCTTCAAAAAGTTAAAAATAAAACCACCCTGTGATGCGTCAATTGCTTTACTGGGTATTTACCCAACGAATACAAAAATACTAATACAAAGGGATACATGCACCCTTATGTTTATGTCAGCCTTATTTATAATAGCCAAACTATGGAAGCAGCCCAAGTGTCCATCAACTGATGAATGGATAAAGATGATGTGATATATATACAAAGGTATATTCACCATAAAAAATAATGAAACCTTGCCCTTTCCAACAACCTGTATGGAACAAGAGTGTATTATGCTAAGTGAAATAAGTCAGTCAGAGAAAGATAAATACCATATGATTTCACTCATATGTGGAATGTAAGAAACACAACAGATGAACATAGGGGACGGGAAAGAAAAATAAAGTAAGAAAAAAACAGAGAGAGGAGCAAACCATAAGAGACTCTTAACTATAGAGAACAATCTGAGGATTTCTGGAGGGGAAGTGGATCCGGGGGATATTCTGAAAGGGTGATGGGCATTAAGGAGGGCACTTGTTGGCATGAATGCTGGGTGTTATATGAGAGATGGATCACTGGGTTCTACTCCTGAAACCAGTGTTACACTATATGTTATCTACATTGAATTAAAATAAAATGTTGGTAGAAAAAAGATAACTCTGAAGAAAAAAGATGTGGTATATATACACAGTGGAATATATTCAGCCATATAAATGATATCTTGCCATTTGCAATGACATTGATGGAGCTAGAGAGTATAATGCTGAGCAAAATACTTCAGTCAGGGAAAGACAAACAGTATATGATTTCTCTCA
Source organism: Crocuta crocuta (assembly GCF_008692635.1). Lineage (NCBI taxonomy): Eukaryota > Metazoa > Chordata > Mammalia > Carnivora > Hyaenidae > Crocuta > Crocuta crocuta. Next base: position 106,772 of record NW_027527823.1, read on the forward strand.
TATGTGGAATTTAAGAAACAAAGCAAATGAGTAAAGGGGAAAATAGAGAGAGAGACAAACTAAGAAACAGATTCATAACTATAGGGAACAAACTATATGGGTACCAGAGGGGAAGGGGTGGAGTGTCAGGG
>NW_027527823.1:106959-107617 GCF_008692635.1 Crocuta crocuta
AGGTGATGGGGATTAAGTAGTGCACTTATAATGAGCACTGGGTGTGGTATGGAAGTGTTACATCACTATATTGTACACCTGAAATAATACAACATTATACGTTAACTTAAAAAGCCAAAAATAAGAACAATAAAACAGAACTAAGAGCTAAGAATAGGAATGATTTTAAATAATNTATCACCAGCAGGTCAAAAACTGTTTAATTCAATGAACTGGAGAGCTGCAAAGTGTAACAAGTAGTAGGCAGCCCAGTTTCTATAACCTCTTCAGGAACACCAAGAACTGAAACAAGGCAAGAAATCTTACCAGATATATTTAATTATTTTAAATATACAGATATTGAAGATGAGATTGCTCTTCACACTTCTTCAATTCTAACTGTAAAAGTTTAGGAAAGTTTATTAGATTCTTTTCCTTTGTTGAATGGTACAACTTTGCAGAAACAAAGAAAATGCATATCATAAAAATAGTTCTTTTGTTAGCAATATGACAGTTTGAAGCACCTGATAGCAATTTGGCATGTAACTGTGTTCTTAATTCTTGCAAATTTAAGATAATTAATACCTTTGAAGTACTGCATGTGCCTTTTGAAAAGAACAATTTTGATTTTCACATTAGAAATCCTAGAAAATAATTGCAGCATGTTGAGAATTTGGAT
>NW_027527823.1:107629-109990 GCF_008692635.1 Crocuta crocuta
TGCAGCATGTTCAGAATTTGGATCTTCTTATCTTCTACCCATCCAAAGAAATATTTTTTAAATCATGCTTTATTCTTACTTTGTATTTTTGTAGTATACATATAGAAGTTATTAATTTCTGGAAATGCTCACTAAAGAGCATCTTATGAAAACATGGCAGATTCTAATGTAAGATGGCTCAGATTTTAAAGGTAAGAGAAACCTAACTGGTTAATAGATGCTTTAATATATTTTAGAATAGCTTTATTTGCCTCGAAAGAATAATCCATACTTTTGCTTAGTTGTGACTCCAAATTTGACTGTGCTTCCTAGTTACAGATACTCATTTCAGCACAACTGATGAATGTCTTTTGTATATAAATACATATAAACACATATATTTTTTAAACAAAAAGTCTAAGTTAAAGGCAGTGTTCCTAGTATGTTGCTAGGAATGGATATTGAAATGAATAAACTGTTTGTGCTCACAATGTATAGGTGTGCAGAATCAGAAAGAAATCCCAGTTTCTCAGTAGCAGAGGAGAAAAGGCAGTTTAGACTTAAAGGAAGAAAGGAAGACACACTATTTACCTACAACACTCTCCCAGTTTTAGAATTCCTTGTAAAATGCTTTTGTTTGTGTAAGATATTTGAGAAATATAGTTGTGCTTTATTTTGGTGATTGGGTGATTGAGCAAAGTAATGAGGGCAATTTGAAGAGTAATTGCCCTTTGCTGGGATGATTTAAAGTCCTGTAACTATCTCACATGTTGCTGTTTTACCTTTAAGGCAAACTGCACAAAATAAAAGGAATGAAAATAACTATAATTTATTGAGCACATATTATGTGTGCTGCCTTCCTAGGTATTTTGCATACGATAAATTTACAAGGCACTCTCTCCATTCAACAAATGAAGAAACCGAGAAGAAATTGGTTAAGTAACTTGCCCAAGGCACACAGGAGACAAAATTCAGTTTATTTCAGCTTGACTTAAACCTCCTACTGTTTCCACTGTTTCATGCTACTTTCTCAAAATCTCATTTTAAGTAGCTATTAATCCATACTGCTGAATAATAAAGAAAGTATGTGTTAACAAACTGGTTTTTTAAAAGAGAAACATTTTTAAAAGCATGGTATAGGATAATTAGAAGTAAATTCCACTATTCAATCTTATTTTTCTTAGGTTAAACAAAACTCTAGCAATTTGATCCCAATTATGTGCAAAGGCAAATACAAGTGAAAGTCATTGTTTGTCATTTAAACTCCCCAAATGGCCCGAGACATTGCCAGTTTACCTTCCCCTCACTAATGGATGCATTTAGAACCCTGTCACAAAACCTATCAGATATTCTGAGTTTATTGTTAATGTGTATTTATTTGAGAACAAGATCAGAAAAGTTATTTTCTGTCTATCACAGACACAGATATAGCTATTAAGTCTATTTTCACTTGCCACTAAAAACCAGAACTAAACTGGCTGTAGACGTCACTCTCAAACAATAAAAATGGATTATGCTGATGATTCCATTTACAGAAACATGACTAAAACATTAGCCATTCTCACCCAAACTCCTGTTTTTTGTCACATTTTGATCTTCATATTTTATTTTATTTTAAATGTTTATTTATTCAGAGAGAGAGCACATACATGCATGCTGGGAAGGGGCAGAGAGATGAGAGAGAGAGAGGGAGAGTCAGAGTCAGAGTCCCATGCAGGCTCTGCGCTGTCAACAAGAGCCGGGTGCTTAACGGACTGAGCCACGCAGTCACACCGATATTTTATTTTAAAGATTATGTTAAAATCTACTTCTTGCTCTATCAGTTTTGCAATGCCTTTGATTAAAAAAAAAAAACAATGAAATTCTGACCTAAGATATAAGAATTGAGCTCTTTAGTATTGTGAAAACTTTACCAACACGTTATTACGATCTTACTAGCTTTATTCAATGATTCATGAATCAGGCAGCACCCAATCTACCAAACAGAAAGGAGTTCCAAAGAGATATATAAAGTGAAGGTGTTTTATAGACAGAGGTACAGAGTACTAAGAAAGCTCTACTGAGCAAATCTGATTTGATTGACTAATACAGGGCAGTTTCCCTTCTTTGGTACACAAAGAAATCTTGATGCCTGTTTGTGTAATTTAAATTGAGCGGACAGATTCTGATTGGTCAATTCTAAGTTACATTTCTAGGAGAGTAGAGCATTCAGGAGAAAAGTAAACTTTGTTAAGTTTTAGCTGAACAGAGGGGGCTTTGCGTGAGTGACTCCCTCTTGGGCCTAGCGTAATTATTTAACACTTTACAAAATAGGAATAGCTTTTACATGGATAATCCTATACAGTGCATTTGCTGTAAAGAAGAGTTTTCATTTTGTTTACC
>NW_027527823.1:110123-111757 GCF_008692635.1 Crocuta crocuta
CCCCCCCCCCGCCAAAAACAACAACAACAACAAATTTTAGACATCAGAATAAGTTTGATAGACTTCTTGGTAATGGTATTTGTTAGAAATGGATAGTGGCCAGTTGTAGAACTTCAGATATAAAAAATTCTACCAAATGTGCTTTCCATCATTTCATGTAGGAGTTCTTTTCATATAGAGAAAATGTGATAATTTATTAATTATTCATTAAGTCAATGTTTACTGTGTACCTACTATGTGCATGGTATGCAATTAATCAGCTAGATACCTTGCCTCTCAAGGATTTTAGAATATTGCAGACAACATAAGATCCGCTTTTGCCCATATCAATCTTTATAATTATAATTAACTTTTAGCAACATCAAATATACATGTGATGTCATGATGTTAATTCTACTAAAGCAAATACTTTAACTACATGTTATAAATTTGGTGCAATGGAAAAGTCACTTAGCATATTAATGAACCTAATCAAATACTCAGCACCTTGACTTTGTTTTCAACTTAACATTGGGCAGTCTATACTTTTCACAAAGTATTGTCTTTGCAAATAAAATGTCTCCAAGGGAGTCACTCAGCATACATTAGGTTCAGCTGAAGCTCAAAAACAGGGAGTACGAAAACTTTATAGTGAAAAATGGGAACGCTTCACTGTTATGTGAAGGCTATTGGTATACAGAAGTTGAATATGGCTTACCAGAAGCAGAGCATACCATGTAATTGGTTTGGGGAACACATTTGGCTTTCTTTGGTTGGTCCTTAATTGAAAGTGGAGGCAAATTTAAGCAGGTAGTCATTGATCAAGTCCCGACCTTTCTGGATGGGGGCTACAGAGGCTGTAGGTCAGGATTCTACTTTCATATATGGTATAGTTACTGTTTGTGTATTCAGTCTCTCACGGTCAAACATTATTATCATTCATGTTCAATACTTCTGTGAGTACCTACTATGTGCCAGGCAGTGTTTTAGGTGCCAGCAGGAGAAAATGACCAACACAGGAAAAAACAAAAATCCCAGCTCTCAGAGTGATGATATATTTTTTAATTTTGTCAATTTAAATGCAAGTTAGTTAACATACAGTGTAATATTGGTGTCAGGAGTAGAACCCAGTGATCCATCACTTTCATATAACACCCAGGGCTCATCCCAAAAACTTCCCTCCTTAATGCTCATCACCCATTTAGCCCATTCCCCCAACCACTACCCCTCTAGCAACTCTCAGTTTGTTCTCTGTATTTAAGAGGTTCTTATGGTTTACCTCCCTCTCTGTTTTTATCTTACTTTTCCTTCTAGTTTAAAATAGAACAGACAAACAAGGTTATACTGAGAAAGTTGACATTGAAAAATAGAGTTGAGAAAAAAAAGAATTCCTGGAGAAAAGCATTCCAGGAACAAGGAACAGTAAGTTTACAGATTCTGAGGCTATGATATGCTAATGTATTTTATGATAACGTGAAGGTCATGTGGCCTGAATAAATAAGGGGGAAGAGTAGAAGGAGATGTGATCAGAGAGGGAAATTTATATGTATATATATGTGTATATATATATGTGAAATAAATATATGTATGTGAAATAAAATGTAAATGTCAAATGTAAATTTTACAAATAAAATATGTAGTTATATACAAATATG
>NW_027527823.1:111863-115206 GCF_008692635.1 Crocuta crocuta
AGAAAGAAAATTCATTCACATAATTAGATGAAATAAGATTTTTTAAAAAGAACTTGTCTTATAACCTTTGTACTAGTTTCAACTGATTTGATTTTTCTCTTCTAAGTATTTAAATTAGATAAGAAAGAAATAAAAATTTTAATAAATACTAAAACCAATATGATGTCATACTTTCTTTTCTTCCTTTTTCCTTTCCTCCTTCTTTTTTCTTAGATCAGGAAGCATTTCACTGACCTGATGGATAGGATAGGACATTCATCTACTTGCTCCACTGCAGTTACTTTCCCTACCCTCCCATGTCCTTTCCCACAGGAGTATGAAGGGGACCCTCTTATGGCAAAGACATTTTCAATGTCCTTCCAGGGACAGAACCAGGGACTTCCCTGAGTGTGTCCTGAGACTTTAGTCATGGGCTCTGGCTTTCAGTGTTGCTTTGAACTTCCCTGTCATCTCCTTAGGTAAGGGGACCAGGTCCAGGAAGGCACCTGCCCTTTCACCTCACAGATGTAGTCCTGGAGGCAGTACTTTCAGGGGCCAAAGTAGGCCGGGTAAGAAAGCTGTTTTCTCTCTTGCTCCCCTTTTTTCAAGGGTTTCTTTGTTCTTCCCCAAGATTTTTTTTTTTATATGCTCCATGATATCCTTATTACTCTTGGTCTTCACATCCATGAAGACCTGCTACTCGGAACCCAGATAGAATCGCAGGAAGGGGGACAGCCTCATGTTGTTAAACATCATGATCTGCACCCAGGGGTTTGTGTTCTGGATTTGAGATATGTTGAAAAACACAAATTTCCTGGCACCCTTGCCCAGATTCCCATGTGTGTTGTAGTTCAGACTCATGACCTTCACTGACCTTGAACACTATGTCTACCTGGCTCAGGTACTGCAGGGTGCAGTGGATCAGGAAGCAGCCCTTCTTGGGCATGGCACTGGAGGTGTTGAGCTGCTGGTCTAGCAGCATGGAGAGACCCAGAGCAGCAGACATAGCTGACTCAGTGGACCTCACACCACTTTGCCTTACCGCTGTTTTACACTTCCTGCACAGATGCAGAGGAGATGCCTCCAGTTAGCAGGCAGCCACTTTTTTTCCTTTTGACTAAGAAATTACTAGTGAATTAAACATGTGCTGAGCAGATGTTTCTGTGCTTTGCTGAGCATTTAATTGAGTGTGGCTTATACACTCTATAGCCATAGATTGGTTTATATAATTTATTTTCATAATTGTAAATCAGACATTTTCTAAAGACCAGTTCAGCTCCGTAAACCTCTTAATCAATGGCACACTTAAACAATTTTCATGTATCTTCTAGAAATGTCAGGAACTCTTTTATTCTCAGTTCTGCAATTAAAAAATGTGGCAATTTGACAACCCAAGTAAATGGGATAGGGGTTTCAACAAGAAGTCAAAATTTAGTATATTACACATTGGACTCTGCATTTTCTATTTACGGGTAAATTCATTAAGACAAAGACAGCATTTAGGTCAACCATTTTTGGAACCTCTAAGCCTTGTCAATCACAGTGAATTACTACTAAATTAGCATATGTATTCATAAAAACTTTTATGTCTTTGATTTGGAATATATAACCCAATGAATAATTTAAGCTTAAATATCAACTTTCACCTGAATATAATAATATAGTAATAGAAAAGGGTGTTTATATTCAATTATCATTTTGAGGGCCCTCTACCTCCTAGGTCTAATTTTATAATCTGGGGAGAAAGTGATTCTCTTTGTTAGGATACTGACATGTATTTCTACTGATATGTGTATAGCAGACAATAAAAATGACAGAATCTGTCAACCAAAGCTTGCAACATGTTAATTTTGTTTCTTTGTTCTTTCTGTTTCCTACATCAACTTGATTTTATCTGTCATTGAAGATATCTTTTAAAGTGGTTTTGAGGTATTACTATGCTACAGTACACTTTCGTTAATTAGTGATGAGACATAGTCTTACATGTTGTTGTTTTTTTTTGGCCAAAATATTTTGTTTGGTGTGTGTGTGTGTGTGTGTGTGTGCGTGTGCTCTTAAGAACACAACCCACCAGTCTGATATTTTTATGGATGTAGAAGATGCACTAAACCATCACTTTTAAATATGTTTTTCTAATTGGCTATACCCTTCATTTATATAATAGTAACGAAAGAACAATAAACAAGTCACTTTACTAACACAAGCATTTCATTTTCAATCAAGACACTAAAGTATGTTTTTCAAAGTGCCCTTAAAATAGTCTCAGTGCTTATTGAATAACTATTATTAAAAGGAGATAAGCATTAATTACCTAAATAATGCTAGAAATAAGCTGAATCAGGACAATAGCAGTCAGAAAGAATTAACATGAAGCCAAAATGAAGAGATTTCAGATCCATTCAGACTTGTGAGTGTTTCATAGGCTTTGGAACTTTGGAAAATCAGTCATATCCTATTGCAATAGTTTGATCCTTATAGACAATAATTTAAAAAGAATATTATGTAGCAGTTGTGTTAACATAAAATGTGATATTTGTTGTCATTTAAATGGGTGGGCTTTGTACCCTATGCTCCCTAGAATCTGATTCATCTTTGAACACTATGACCACAAGACTAGAAATTGCTACCAGTTAGGAGTTTCAATGGAAACTATTTTTTCCCAGAGATATGATATCCAGACTTATCAATTAGACTTTTTCTCTGAGACCCATAACTATGCTTAAGAAGTGAGATAAGACAGAAAAAGACAATATTGTTTGAACTCACTTATATTGTTTGAACTTACTAAAAAGGCTGTATTTAAAAAGAAGAGTAAAATGGTGTTACCAGAGGCCAGGTTGGGTGGGGGAATAGGAGAGATATTTAAAAGTATAGACTTGCAACTCATAGATAAATAAGTCCTAGAGATCTAATGCACAGTATAGTGATTATAAACAACAATACTGTATTACAATATCAAACTTGCTAAGATACTTATATTGTAATTGTTATAATCACAAAAAAGAAATGATAATTATGTTACATGATAGAGGTGTTAGCTAATGGCAATAGTGGCAATCACATTGCACTATATAAATGTCAACTCAATATGTTGTACACCTTAAGCTTATACAATATTATGTACCAAATATAATTAACAGTGGATAAGCATAACACACATACTCAGCAAATTTCGAAGAAATAGAATGCTTATGCATAAGCATGGGCCTTATGACATAAAACTGTTATCAGTGAGATTTTCTGAGGAAATCATCTAATTTAAAAAATTCCTCTTTACAATCACATATATACATTAAACACCAATCCTAACATTTTTAAATATTAACTGAGTTGCCATTTTCTCTTTATATACTCAGGAATTTGG
>NW_027527823.1:115295-115993 GCF_008692635.1 Crocuta crocuta
ACACAAAATATCAGATTTCCTGTGACTATCACGTAATGCAGGAAGTTCCAATTCTACTTGCATCACCAATTACATTACAACTATTTGATAGACTTCAATATTTTAGTGATTGGTTTTAATCAAGCCAAATGTTTTTCTAGGCCACACATTAAGAGGCAATATAGTTTAGTGGTTTTTGAACAAGGAGTTTAAAGTCATTTAACTTTAGTTTATAGCCTGACTCTGCCACTTACCGACCATGTGACCCTGGGCAAGTTAAATAACTTTTCTATGTCCCACATTCCTTATATACGACAAGGTACTGATGATAGAATTCTTGTGAAAATTAAAGGATTAAGAAGTATGCTGGTGCAATTTGGATTGGAACTGCATTGAATGTGTAGATTGCTTTGGGTAGTAATGACAGCTTNTAGACACATAAACCAATGGAATCGAATTGAAACCTCAGAGCTGGACCCAAAGATATACAGCCAACTAATCTTTGACAAAGCAGGAAACAATATCCAATGGAAAAGAGACAGCCTTTTTAACAGATGGTGTCGGGAGAACTGGACAGCAACATGCAGAAGAATGAAACTAGATCATTTTCTCACACCATGCACAAAAATAAACTCAAAATGGATCAAGGACCTGAATGTGAGACCAGAAACCATCAAAACCCTAGAGGAGAAAGCAGGAAACAACCTCCTTGACCTCCA
>NW_027527823.1:116003-119925 GCF_008692635.1 Crocuta crocuta
GAGACTCTTGAATGCTGAGAAACAAACTGAGGACTGATGGATGTGGGGGGGGAGGGGGGAGATGGGCATGGAGGAGGGCACTTGTGGGGATGAGGACTGGGTGTTATATGGAAACCAACTTGACAATAAACTATTTGTAAGAAAAAAAGTAAATAAATTAAAAAAATAAAAAGAGAGAGAAAAAAAAGAAACACAATTATAACAAAAAAAGAAAAGAAAATTAAAGGATTAACATATGTACAGCATTTAACACATAGCTTGGCATATATTAAACACTACTATAAGTTTTAAATCTTAACATTGTTTTGCACATATTTTGAATATACCACTTTTATAGTAATTGTTTTATTTTCAAATAGTAAGACCCGTAAAGGTATTTTCAACATAGATNCTCCTTCTTACACTCAAGTATGCGAAGAATTATTTCTGTTGATGTTCTACTTCAATTTCTTCACTGATACATTCTTATGCCCTAAGGAAATAGAACCTGGGTTTCTCATTTCTCGGTAAAGAACTCCTTCTTACACACTACATGGAAAGTGGGTGTAATCTGGTTTGGCACTAAACTTCCATCTAGGAAACAATGCTGGAGATACAAGGTATAGTCAGAGCAATAAAAAATGACAGATCTGTTGTTTTATTTCCGTAATCATTAGAGGTAAAAATTCAAGCATAAAAGTAAATTTTCTGCCACTACAATAGTTTTGGATTCTGTTTGTTTTTTTTTTAATCATAAAACTAATTAGGAATGGCCAAGAGCTGAACCAGGATTTTTAGGTGAGGGTGAAAAAGATAAAGTTTGGTTCTTTTTGTTAACATATAAATTCTGGCACATTCTCCATTCTATTTATTGTCAAGTAATTGACAAATATATATTTCTTCTAATATTTTTAGGTTTTTCTTTTTCTATTTTTCCAGTTTTATTGAGAAATGATTGGCATATGTCAGTGTATAAGTTTAGCATACAACATGATGATTTGATTTACATACGTTGTGAGTGATTATCACAATAGATTCAGCTAACAACCATTGTCTCATATAGGTAAAATTAAAAGAAAAGAAACAAAAAAGAAAAAAGAAAAAATGTATCCTTATGAGGAGAACTCATAGGAATTACTCTCTTAATTTTCTTACATATCATACAGCAGTGTTAGCTATAGTCATCATGTTGTACATTCTATCCCTAGGACTTACTTATCTTGTAACTGCAAGTTTGTATCTTTTGACCACCTTCCTCTAATTACCCCCTCCCACCTCCACCTCTAATGACCACGAGTCTGATCTCTTTTTCTGTGAGTTTCATTTTTTTATATTCCGTACATAAGTGAGATCATAACAATATTTATTATCTTTTTTCTGTCTGAATTATTTCACTTAACGTAATGCCTTGAAAGTCATCTAGTTTGTCACAAATGGTAGGATTTTTTTTTAATTTTTTTTAATGTTTTATTTATTTCTAGGAGAGAGAGAGAGACAGCGTGAGCAGGGGAGGGTCAGAGAGAGAGGGAATCACAGACTCCGAAACAGGCTCCAGGCTCTGAGCTGGCAGTCAGCACAGAGCCCGACGCGGGGCTCGAACCCACGAACCGCGAGATCATGACCCAAGCGAAAGTCGGACGCTTAACCGACTAAGCCACGCAGGCGCCCCGATGTTTTGGTTTTTTAAAGCTGAATATGTATATGCCATGACTTCTTTATCCTTTCATCCACTGAGGGACACTTAAATTGTTTCAATGTCTTTGCTATTGTAAATAATGCTGCTATGAATGTAGGGATACAGCAATCTTTTCAAGTTAGTATTTTCATTTCCTTAGGATATATTCCCAGAAGTGGAATTGCTGAATTATATGGTAGTTCTATTTTTTATTTTTTCAGGATCTACTATACTATTTTCCATACTGGCTATACCAATTTATAATCTCACAAACAGTGCGCAAGGATTCCTTTTTCTCCACATCTATGCTAACATTTGTAATCTCTTGTCTTGATGAAAACCATTCTAAAGTGGGAAGTGGTATCTCATTATGGTTTTTATTTGCGTTTACGTATTGCCTTTTCACATCTCTTATTTGAATAAATGTCTATTTAAGTCCTTTGTCCATTTTTTGATTGAGTTAGTTGATTGTTGTTTTTCTTTCTTTTTTTCTTTCTGTTATTTTTTCTTTTTTCCTGCCAGTGTAAGAGGTTTTTTTCTGAATTGTATGAGTTCTTTATATTCGTTGGACATTAACCATTTATCATATATATCACCTGCAAACATTTTTTCCCATTCCATAGGTTGTCTTTTCACTTTCTTGATGTTTCTTTTGTTGTGCAGAAGGTTTTTAGTACGGCTCCACTTGTTTACGTTTTGTTTGTTACCTTGTGCCTTAGGTGTCATATCCATAAAAGCATTACCAAAACCTGTGTCAAAAAATTTTATTCCTATGTTTCTTCTAGAAATTTCATGGTTTCAGGTACTACATATATGTCTTTAATCCATTTTCAGTTAATTTCTGTGAGTAGTATAAGATGTGGGTCCAGTTTCATTCTTTTACATATGAATATCTAGTTATCCCAGCACCATTTATTGAAAAGATTTTTTTCTCCATTGAGTATTATTAGCTCTGTTGCCAAATATTAGTTGATTTACATGCTTGGGTTTATTTCTCTGGGCTGTCAATTCTGTTTGATTGGTCTGCCTGCTTTTATGTCAGTGCCATATTATTTTGATGACTATAGGCTTATAGTGTAGCTTAAAGTCAGGAACTGTGGTGCCTCCTACTTCATTCTTTCTGAGCATTTCTTTGGGTATTTGGGCCCTTTTATGGTTCCATATAAATATTAAAGAGTTTTTTTTTCTACATCTGTAAAATATGCCAGTGGAATTTTGATAGGGAATAAGTTGAATCTTTGAATGGATTTTGGTAGTATTGACATTTTGACAATATTAATTTTTCCAATCCATAAGTCAGAATACCTCTCCATTTGTGTAGTTTTTATTTCTTTCATCAGTGTCTTGTGGCTTTCAAAGTAGAAATCTTTCATCTGCTTAGTTAAATGTATTCCTGAGCATTTTATTGTTTTTGATGCTATTGTAAAAGGTGTTAGTTTATTTCTTTTTCAAAAAATTCATTGTAAGTGTATAGAAACACTACTAATTTTTGTATGTTAATTTTATTTCCAGAAACTTTACTGAATTCATTGATTAGATCTAATAGGTTTTTCGAAATATAAAATAACACCATCTGCAAATAGAGACAATTTTACCACTTCCTTTGCAATTCTGATACTTTTCATTTCTTTTGCTTGCCTTATTGCTCTAGATAGAACTTCTAGTATAATGTTGAATAAGGGTGGTGAGAGTGGGCACTCATGTCTTATTCCTGATCTTAGAGGAAAAGCTTTCAAGCTTTCACCATTGAGTATAATGTTGACTATTAGCTTGTCATNTACCACTTCCTTTGCAATTCTGATACTTTTCATTTCTTTTGCTTGCCTTATTGCTCTAGATAGAACTTCTAGTATAATGTTGAATAAGGGTGGTGAGAGTGGGCACTCATGTCTTATTCCTGATCTTAGAGGAAAAGCTTTCAAGCTTTCACCATTGAGTATAATGTTGACTATTGGCTTGTCATNATCAAATGGCTTTTCTACATCTATGACAAATATTTTAAATATTATATCTTTTTAAAAATAGTTTATTGTCAAGTTGGTTTCCATACAACACCCAGTGCTCATCCCAACAAGTGCCCTCCTCCATGCCCATCACCTCCCTTCCCCTCCCCTCTACCCCTATCAGCCCTCAGTTTGTTCTCTGCATTCAAGAGTCTCTCATGGTTTGCCTCCCTCTCTCAAACCAAAGTGGTAAGCTCTACTGAAGTAAACATCTTCCTCTTTAATATAGTTTTCTAATGCCCTAGAATTTTTTAAAACCATTAAT
>NW_027527823.1:120858-121175 GCF_008692635.1 Crocuta crocuta
AGCACTTTCTAAAACCATTAATTTTTCTTCATTAGCAGACCTGCAGTAATGCTTAAGTGACATTAAGTTAAAAATTATGTAACTAAGATGATCCCCGAGACAGGGGCAAGATGGCGGAGAAGTAAGGAGCTCCGTACTTGCACTCGTGCCCATACATCACACAGAAAAGATCTGAAGTCTTACAAAACCTGAGAGAATGGGAGAAAAAGGATGCAGAATCCACTGAGAAAGCCTTCTAACATGAGGGTGAACCGGGGAAGATAAAATCAGGTGGGGATAGGAGACTCCAGGGTGGGAGGCGATCCCCCTCTACCCTC
>NW_027527824.1:0-2072 GCF_008692635.1 Crocuta crocuta
GTCGGACGCTTAACCGACTAAGCCACCCAGGCGCCCCTCTACTAAACATTTACATAATGCTAAAACTTCCCAAAATGTTCCCAAAAAATATAAGAGCAGGGAATACTTCCAATCTTGTGTTCATGAATCCAGCATTACTCTGATACTAAACTATATGATAACATGTATACGTGGAATCTAAAAAAGTCAAACTCAGAGAAACAGAACAGTGTGGTAGTTACCACGAGCTGAGGGTGGGGGGAATGGAGGGTAGAGAATGAGGAGATACTGATATTAACCAGAGTACAGATTTCCAGTTACAGGATTAACAAGTTCTGGAGAGTAAATGTACCGCACTGTGATTACAACTAATAATACTGTATTATATACTCAAAAGATGCTAAGAAAGTAGATCTTAAATGTTCTCATCACACACACACAAAGAGGGTAATTATGTGATAAGATGCAGGTGTTACCTAATGCTATGGTGGTAATCATTTTACAATACATAAGCTTAGCAAATCAACCCACTGTACACGTTAAAATTATATAACATACAGTTAACTCTTGAACCACACGGGTTTGAACTGCTTGGGTCCAATAAATATAAGACACTACTGTAAACACATTTTCTTTTCCTTATGTTTTTTTTTAAATGTTTATTTATATTTGACAGAGAGAGAGACAGAGAGAGAGAGAGAGCAAGCAGGGGATGGGCAGAGAGAGTGGGACAGAGATCTGAAGCAGGCCTCTATGCTAACGAGAGCCCAATGTGGGGCTCGAACTCCTGGACTGTGAGATCGTGACCTGAGCCAAAGTTGGATGCTCAACTGACTGAGCTACCCAGGTGCCCCCCCTTATGATTTTCTTGATAACATTTTCTTTTGTCTAGCTTACTATATTGTAAAAATACAGTATATAATATATACACAAAAATATGTTAAACAACTTTTCTGGTCAACAGTGAGCTATTAGTAGCTACATTTGGGGGGAGTCAAAAGTTATACATGGCTTTTCAACTGCATGGGTGGGTTGGCATCCCTAAACTCCATACTATTCAAGAGTCAACCCTTTTAAATTATATCTCAATAAAACTGGGGGAAGAAATCTGCCCTCCCTCAAAAATCTAACTATTTCCAAGTAATTTAACTGAACCCTAGAACAAAATTCAAAATCATTTTTGATAATACAAAAAATATCCAGCACCCAACAAGGTAAAAAACACAATGTCTGGCATCTAATCAAAGATTACCAAGCATATGAAGAAAAAACACAACACATAAATAATGAGAAAAATAATCCAGGGAAACCAATCTGGAACTCACACATATGTTAGAATTAGCAGAAAAAAATTAAAACGGCTCATATAAAAGTCTAGAAAAAATGAACTAGAAAGATCACTGGTTATGCAATAGAGCTGAGGTGGAGGCAACAGTGGGAAAGGGAAGACTTACAAAGGGACATGAGAAAATTTGGAGGTGATGGGTATGTTCACTATCTTGATTGTGGTAAATGGTTTCATATGTGTATACATATGTCAAAACTTAATTTGTACACCTTAAGTACACACCCTCTGCTGTATGTCAACTCTACCTGAATAAAACTGTTTTCTGGTTTTGTTTTTTTTTAAGTTCTGCCTCTGGGGAGTAAAATTAGACAGTAGGGACAAAAGAGTCAGGGAAAGGTACTGCTTTCTGTTTTTTTACAAGTCTTTTTAGCACCACCTACACTTTTNAACCTTGTGAGGCATTGTTACCTCATTAAACAAACAATAAAGTCAGGCTAAGAGATTATATAATTTACGCAAGTCTCACAATAAACAAATGGCAGCACCAAGATTTGAATCCAGGNCTGACACGGGGCTCGAACTCACAAACCTTGATATCATGACCTGGGCTGAAGTCGGACACCTAACTGACTCAGTCACCCAGGTGCCCCCTCCCTTTTTTTTTTTTTTAAAGAGAGAGAAGGAGCTTGAGTGCATGAGCAGTGGAGAGGAGCAGACGGGGAGAGAGAATCTTTTTTGTTTTTAAGTCTGTTTATTTTTTTTTTAAATGTTTTATTTATTTCTAGGAGAGAGAGAGAGACAGCGT
>NW_027527824.1:2387-12733 GCF_008692635.1 Crocuta crocuta
AGCACAGAGCCCAACACGGGGCTCGAACCCACGAACGCGAGATCATGACCCAAGCGAAAGTCGGACGCTTAACCGACTAAGCCACCCAGGTGCCCCAAAGTCTGTTTATTTTTGAGAGAGAGAGAGAGAAAGAGAGTACAATAAGGGAAGGGGCAGAGAGAAGGGGAAAAGGATCTAAAGCAGGCTAGGCAAGGACCTCAGCAGGGAGCCTGAGGTGGGGCTCAAACTCACAAGGAGATCAAGACCTGAGCTGAAGTCAGATGCTCAACCACTGCGTCATCCAAGTGCCCGGAGAGAGAAAGAATCTTGAGCGGCAGGCTCCACACTCAGCACAGACTCCAACAACGCAGGGTTGTGACCCTGGGATCATGACCTGAGCCAAAAATCAAGAGTTGGATGCCCAACTAACAGAGCCACCCTGCTGCCCCTAAGTGTTCTTTCCTTTAAATGCATGAGCACAATGTTTGCACAAACGACCTTATTAATACTTTAAAATTTATATCAAAGAATATTGTTAAAAACGTTTTATGCCCCTTCCCTGCTCATGCTCTCTCTTTCTCAAAATAAATAAACATTAAAAAATTATTTTTTTTTAATGGGGCACTTGGGTGGCTCGGTCAGTTAAGCGTCCAACTCTTGGTTCTGGCTCAGGTCATCATCTCACAGTCATGAGTTCAAGCCCTGCATCGGGCTCTGCACTGGCAGTGTGGAGCCTGCTTGGGGTTCTCTTTCCCCTTCTCTCTCTGTCCGGCTTGTGCTCCCTCTCCCTTTCTCTCTCAAAATAAATAAGCAAACATTTAGAAAAATTTTAATGTTTTAAATAAATTCCCAATTGTACCAATAGCAAAGTAATTTGCCAGGTGGAAAATATAAGGTGGAGAGCCAAACAAATTGATAGCTATATATTTAAACAGTAGTTATCAATAGCTTTGAGTAAACCTGCAGGACATGTTGAATACTGTGCCATTCAGGAGGGCCCTAGGATTCAAACTAACGAAAATCTTTACTGATGGCTCAGATAAAGGAATTGAAATATGCCCAAAATACAGAGAGTATTAAATTTTGCTGAGATGTCAATACTATGGAGGTCAGAAACACATTTCAAATAACCTGGAGGCAGGGGTAGGAGAGAGTCCTACAAAGTACATGAAACTCAAAGGATAATGCAAAGTTTTACAAATTAGAATGAGGAACCACAAACCTTAAATATAGGCTAGTGTGAAAGACAGAATAAGGACAACTTTAAGAGAAAGATCCAAAGACAGAAAAATGACAGTAGACTATTCTTGGGGAAAATCTGAATATACTACCTCAAATCAAGATTTAGAGGTAAAAATGGAAAAAGCTGGGTAGTGGTCATCTTCTCTCTGCCCGATTTCGGCTTCTCTTTGGACTGTTAACCTATTTGTGGCACCCTACTTTAAACAAACTGATCTTAAGTACTGAGAGAAGAAACTAAAATAAAGGAATCATTCATTTAATTAATAAAACATGTCATATGAGAAAAGCATGATTCTGGTCTTAAAATATCTGAAGGATTGTTAAACTACAGGTGAATGAGGCACAGTGCAGTTGTAAAATATAAAAATTAAAATCAATGAGGTTGGGGCACCCGGGTGGCTCAGTCAGTTAAGCGTCCGACTTCGGCTCAGGTCATGATCTCCCGGTTCATGGGTTCAAGCCCCGCGTCAGGCTCTGTGCTGACAGCTAGCTCAGAGCCTGGAGCCTGCTACAGATTCTGTATCTCTCTCTCTCTCTGACCCTCCCCTGCTCATGCTGTCTCTCTCTCTCAGAAATAAATCATTAAAATTTTTTTTAATAAAATAAAATCAATGAGGTTACAGAGAAGTAGATTTCCACTCAATATAAGGCGAAACATTCTAAAATAAGAGCTGTCCAAAGAAAGTGGAATAAGCTGCCTTATTAGACTACAAACATTTTTGGGCAGAGGCCATGTCTTACTCATACTTGTATGCTTTTCCCTTGGTACAACACCAAGGACACAGCAGGCACTCAGGAAACTGTGAAAGAATGAATAAATCCATGCAGGTATGCCCACTGAGACCAGTAGTTTTTCCTTTATCCTCTGTACTATTCATGCAAGTACATGCTTCTATCTCTTTTGATTTAACAATGGGTATAGAAGACTGCAGCTTGTTTTGCTAAGCTTTACATATAGAGAGATGAAAGAATGGATGAATTAAGAAAGAAAAAAACAGGGGTGCCTGGATGTCTCAGTCAGTTAAGCATCTGACTTGGTTTTGGTTCACATCATGATCTCAGTTCACATCATGATCTCATGGTTCCTGAGTTTGAGCCCCATGTCGGGCTCTGCTCTGTCAGCGCAGAGTCTGTTTGCCTGTTTGAGATTCTCTCTCTCTTTGTCCCTTCCCGGTTCTCTCTCTCAAAATAAATAAATAAACTTTAAAAAAAAAAAAGAAGAAGAAAAGATAATTTTACAGGATATTAGACATACTCTTTTTTTTAAAGTATTAAAATACATTATTTTAACAAAAAATTGAAAATGAAATTTACATGTTTTAATAGCACAAATAAACATAAACAAATTTATACTCCTAAATTTCCTCCCACCTTTCTTCCCCTACTTACTGACTTTTATTAGTCATTTCCACATTGCCAAAGACCAAATAGTTCACACTGTCAAGGATTTACACTTAGTTTTGTAAACCCTTTTCCATTGTTGTGTTTTTTTAAATAACAGCTTTATCAAGATATAATTCATATATCATAAAACTTGCCCTTTTCATGTATTCGATTCAGTAGCTTTTAATATATTTACAGATTTGTGCAGCCATCCTCACTAACTTTAGAACATTTTCATCAGCCCAGAATGAAACCCCACATCCATTAGCAGTCAACTCCCCATCTCTCCTTCCCACAGTCCCTGGAAACTACTAATCTGGTTTCCATATCTGTGGATTTGTTACTTTGGACATTTCATATAAATGAAACTCTACAATATGTAGTCTTTTGTGTCTTGCTTCTCTCTCTTAGCATAATGTTTTTAAGGCTTTATCTATGTTGTAGCATGCGTCTATAACTTCATTCTTTTTTACTGCCAAATAGTCCATTGGATGGATATGCCACATCTTGCTTATATATTCATCAGGAGAACATTTGGATTATTTCCATTCTTTGACTATTACAAATGTGCTATGAACATTCATATACAGTTTTTTGTGTGGACATGTTTTCAGTTCTCTTGGATAGATACCTAGGAGATGAATTCCTGCATCATATGGTAATTCTATGTTCACCCTTGTTTTTATAGCCTCAGTTCTCTAAATGGATATAGTGCCTACCATAAATTTTCTCCCCATGGCTGTTCTTCCCATTTTACTTTTTTTTTCTTTTTTCTTTTCTTTTCTTTTTTTTTTTGAGAGAGACAGAGCACAAGCAGGGGAGGGGCAGAGAGAGAGAGGGAGACACAGAATCTGAAGCAGGTTCTAGGCTCTGAGCTGTCAGCAGAGAGCTTGATGCAGGGCTCAAATCCATGACCCATGAAATCATGACCTGAGCCAAAGTCAGATGCTTGACTGACTGAGCCACCCAGGTGCCCACCGCCCCCTTGCCTTTGTTTTTTTAAAACAAGTTCTACTTGTTTAGATTTTATCATCCATCTTCATATAGTTTTTCAGGGGTTATACATGTTGTATTTCCTTACATCTTGAGTGCTTGAGAATACTGTGCTCTGCCTTTATTCTCAAAAGATGCTTTAGCTATAGAATGTTAGGATCTCTCTTTCCTTCAGAAGTTTCTAAGTATTGTGCTATTGTCTTCAAGATTGAACATTACTATGGAGAAGTTTGAAGCTAGCCTGAATTTTTCCCTTGTAGAAGACTTGTTTTCTTGCCTAGACTCCTGAAGGATCACTGTATTATACTTGAATCTATATATTTTGGTAGATGATAGGTATTGAGAGCAGATAAAAATGCCATACCCACTCTATCTCTATATAGAGTTAATGTTTTATTAGCTCTATATAGAGAGCTAACGTCTTAAAATAAAGTAAACATAATGTCTTAAAAATAAAGACATTTTTGACTCTGGAGTCAGACTGACAGCTTGAACCTGTAGAGGCAAGCTGTAGTGCTACACATGTAATTTTTAATAGCATCAAAACCTGTCACATACTTAGAGACAGAATCTAACAAAAAAAGGTGTAAGACACAATACGAATAAAACTCGAGGCAGGTGTTCTGGGTACAGATTGAGAAACTGATTTTAAACTTTGTATGAAAATTTGAAATGCCAAGAAGAACACAATCTTAAGTAACCACAAAATTAGAGCATTTACACAACTAGATATCAAGGTCTATTGGCAAGAATAGACAAATAAAACAACAGAAAAGATCCCAAGAACAAATTTGTATAGTCACCTGATTTATGATAAACATGGCCATACAGTGTAGTAACAGGAAAAAAAATGATCTCTTCAATAAAGGGGAATGGATCAACTAGGGAAAAAAATTTGGACCCCAAACTCATACTTCCTATCCAAAAATAGATTCAAGATGTACTGCAGATCTAAACATGATAGGTAAAGCAATGTAACTTTTATAAGAAAACGCATCCTGATGACCTTAGACTGCCAATGAGTTTTTAAATAGGACACAAAAAGAATTAATCACAAAGGCAAAAAAAACTATAACATCAAGAAGCTAAGGCTATAAAGTCAGAAAGAGTAAAATGTTGTTTTTAAAAAGCTGATTTAAAGAATAACGATATGAAACTGTTTTGTAAATAAAGAGATATATAAATGCTAGCTAATTTAACTTTACTGAACAAAAACAATGCATATAAAATGATCAAGAACTGAAAAATTTTTGGTTAAAAAATGGCATAAGTCCAAGACCAATCAAATTCTAAGTAGAAGTGATATAGCCTTTATTTTCTATCATTTACATTAACATTTTAATTTTAAATTTTAAAATAGCCACATTGTAGAAAATATATGAGAGAAAATGCATTATTTTACCATCTTAAAACATCCATTTTTATCATTTTGGTGTTTGGGGAACCCTCACCAACCATAGAGTAATCTGAACAAGAAAGGTTTATGATAAAGAATCATTAACTATGAGAGAACTGCAGTAACGAAGGATTCGACTGAGGTGCCTCAGTCGGTTAAATGTCCAACTCTTGATTTCAGGTCAGGTCATGATCTCATGGTTGTGGGATCAAGCCCCATGTCAGGCTTTACACTGGGCATGAGCCTGCCTGAGATTAATTCTCAGTGTCTCTCTCTCTCTCTCTCTCTCTCTCTCATTCTCTGTCCCTCCCACACACACACACGCAAGTAAAGAGAAGTCTACAGAACATAGGAATAGCAGATATAAGGAATGGTCACTATCCCTAAGATGGGGAGAGAACATTAAAAGAAGAGGTCCTTGTCAGGGCTGAAATCTAGACCTTGTAGGAGAGGGCATGGCCATAGCTCACAGAACAGCAGAAAGGTTTCTGCGGTGCTACACCTGCAGAGCTTTCTGCAAACCCACCCTTCATATGCCCTTCTGGGGGGAGCGGGGGGCAGGGAAAGCTGATCACATGGAGTGGGAGAGCTACTGACTAGTGTAAAAGCTGATCAGCTTTAGGACCCGGGCGCTAGGGAAAGTTTCATGCACAGTAAGAAACAGACACAGTTAAGCCACTGGCACCACCAGGGCCAGGCACTGGAGAAGCCACCAAGCCAGCACACCAGGACCAGGAAGGAAAACCCCTCCCTCTTGCAATGTCTTTCCAGTGCCCTCTACTGACAAAGTTTAACATTCTGCCAGCTGTCCAAAGAAACACTGAAAGGGTCCAGGTCCATTTTCACAGAGCATGCGATGAATGATGAATTTGGGGCTGATGGGTAGTAAGTTGATAACTAACACAATTATAAAACTATGTTTTCATCAATCAGGGCTGGGCATAACTATGGTTGGTGAGGGTTTCCCAAATACAAAATGATAAGAATTTTTTTTTAAGATAGTAAAATGATTTTTTTCTCTTCTTTTTTTTCCCCTGTATTTTCTACAATGAGGTTATATTGATTTCTTAATTTAAATTAAAATATTAATAATACAAATGAGTAATAGAAAATAAAAGTTAAATTACTTCTATTTAGAGTTTAATTGGGTTTGGGGTGCTCCCTGAAAATTTAATTAAAAGTTTTGTTTTGTTTTGTTTTTTCCGGGGCACCTGGGTGGCTCAGTCAGTTAAGTGTCCAACTTCAGCTCAGGTCATTACCTCACAGTTCGTGAGTTCAAGCCCTGCATCAGGCTCTGTGCTGACAGCTTGGAGCCTGGAGCCTATTTTGGATTCTATGTGTCCCTCTCTCATCTCTCTCTCTCTGCCTCTTCCTTGTTTGTGTTTGCTCTCTCTCTCTCTCTCACTCTCTCTCAAAAATAAATAAATGTTAAAAAAAATTTTTAAAGGGTTTTCTCCAGAAATAAAAAACAGAGATTATTTCACATACCACACAATAAGTATACTAAAACATTAAAGCAAAAAAAATTTTTTTCATAGAGGGAATCCTCTTGAATATGGACTTAAGGAATATTTTTTAATCTGAAAACTATGATATTTTTATACCCCCAAACACAATTTCTTTGTATTCTCCCCAAAAGTAAGTTTGAAACAACTGTGAAGAAACAGTACGAAGACGTTTGCCTCAAGATCACAGTAGGTGGCGCCAGTGTGCAGGGCAACTTAACAGTTCTCCCAAAGCCACAGAATACATAGAGCCCTGGGGCAACTGGGCAAACAAGTGAGAGTTCAGTTGTATTTACAAGTGTATAACCACCACCCAGAACTAAAGATAAAATAACAGAACCATTAAAACCTGGTGAAGCTGAAAAAAGTATCTATACTGGTTCACTGCCACTGTGAGGAACCCTCCTGCACAGTCAGCTAACGAACTAGATGAGAGTAGTAACTGGTTTGAGCCTAAAAGCAACCTGGCACGTTCCCCAAAGCAAGTTCATTTTGTCAAACTTATTGCTTATGCAAATGTTCAAGTAATATCAAAGATTCCCAGAACTTCAGAGACTCTACAGCTGAAAGAAGACAGGCAGATCACTTAATTTAATCTCCTCAATTTATATCAGGCAACATTTTATTCATACCTACTACCACTTTCTCGTTGTGTTAACTTGGGAAACTTACTTATGCTTAAGACTTAGTTTCCTGACCTGTAAAATGAGAGGGAGCCCTCAAAATATTTATTTAAATAAGTATGATGAAAACAATAAATATGACCCCAAAAAATCATTTCTCATATGACAAAGATGTACTCAACATTAGCAGGAACTTCCACAACTTGCTATGTTAAGAATTAAGTGCTGCCTGGGAACTGCCTTGGTACTCAACAGCCGCTCAGAACAGCAGTCAAAAGGGAGAGAGTTTGCCTTCCAACCCAGACCAGTAACAAAGAAAGTTGTAGCATATGCTGGTTCACTCATATGAATATTGTAGTATTAGGTAATCCTCAGTATAGCATCTTTCAAGACAGATATCAGAATAAAAGCAGGAAACTAATTCAGGTATGTCTTAATTTTTAAAAAAATGATAAACATAAATTCAGTTCAATCTGACCAACATTTATTAAGTAGTTCCTACGGGCAAGGCACTGAGATGGGCGATGGGAAGAAAGGCAGGTAGGACTGGTTCCTGTCCTGAGAGCGCATATAGACAATTCGGTATGAAAGACAGACGGTAAACAACTAGGAAGGGAGAATGGAAGGAACAACAAGCTCCCAACAAGATACTCAGGGGAAGGGAGGGAAGCCAAGAGGAGCTTCAGTAAGGAGCTAGCATTTGAGCCATGCCCTGAAAGAAGACAAGAGAAGTATTTATATCACTACTAATAAGAGTCATTCTATTTTCTTTAGAGTGCATATAGCAGCTTCACAAAATTATTTATGAAAACTCATTTTACATATTATCTTTTAAAACATACTTTCTTGGGGCACCTGGTTGGCTCAGCGGGGTAAGCTTTCGACTTGGCTCAGGTCATGATCGCATTGTTTGTGGATTCAAGGCCCGCATCTAACTCTGTGCTGACAGCTCAGAGCCCAGAGCCTGCTTCAGATTCTGTCTCCTTCTTTCTCTGCCCCTTCTCCCTCTCACACTCTCTCTCTCTCAAAAATAAACAAAACATTAAAAAAATATAAACATACTAGTTTCACTTTTCTGCATGTAAGTTCTAACAAAACTATATTTTTTTAATTTAATTTTTTTGAAAGAGTGCACACACACATGTGAGCAGGGGAAGGGGGAGCAAGAGAGAGAGAGAGGGAGGGAGAGAATCCTAAGTAGGCTCCCTACTGAGCATAGAGCCCAACCCAGGGCTCTATCCTAAGACCCTGGAATCATGACCTGAGCCAAAATCAAGAGACAGACACTCACCACTGAGCCACCCAGGTGCCCCTATAACAAAAATATTTTTAAATCATTTATTATAAAAATGAAAATGCTCATATTAAATTCAAGTGGAAGTACATTTTAGGTTTGGAAAGGAAGGCCTAGTGTATAGTGGTAAAGAGATAACAGAGAAGAACTTGGGAGCTCCACTTCACTTACAGCTCAGATATTATAGTCTAATAACATGGAGTTTATAGAGAAGGGGAAAGACTCATAGCAAAAAAAGTATTTTCTATATATAATGCTGCTTTGAAGAAAGCTCAATGATGAGAGTTGAAAATAAACAATGAACAGATAGGAATGATGGAGAAAACATGAATAAGAAGAACAAGGGAAGTAAGATAGTCATGAACTCTGCAGAAAGTTTGTGAAATGAAGATTTCAGATTGATCCAAAAAAGGTCAAAAAAGGGGAAGTTTCCTAACTATGTTCAGGATGAAGAGGAATTTTGAAATTATAAAATCATAAAATAATTATTTTGATAATTCCTACTTCCTCTCCATTTTTACTGAAACTTTCTTTTCAGGGCCCAATTCAACAAAGCAAGTTTTGCTTAATCACCCTACTGAAAATGGTCACTCCCTCTCTGTATAGCACTTACTGTTCTAATCCTTCATCTGGCACTTAGCACAGATTGCCTTGCACAGATAGCTCTCTCTTCACATAATCAAAATTTATTTATGTATTTATGTCTATCTCCTTAAATTAAATTTCTTAAAAGCAGCAGCCTTACACTCATTCACTCATTTGAAAGCAAGTATTTACTGAGCATCTATGAGAAGTATAAGAGAATATAAAAGAAAACCAGATATACTCTGCTCTCATGCAGATTTTTATTTTTATTAAAAGAATAAAAAATTAAAACTAGTGCCAAATTTACAAAAAAGTAAAAGTATTAAAAGACTAACAGAAGTTTAAAAAGAGGGGGGTGTGCCTGGGTGTCTCAGTCAGTTAAATGTCCGACTTTGGTTCGGGTCATGATCTCACAGTTCATGAGTTTGAGCCCCACACCGAGCTCTGTGTTGACAGTTCGGAGCCTGGAGCCGGCTTTGGACTCTATGTCTCCCTCTCTTTCTCTCTCTGTCCCTCCTCAACTTGCATTCTGTCTCTCTCTCAAAAATAAACGTGAAAAAAAAAACCCCAACAACTAATAGACATTATTTTAGATGTAGTTCAATTATGACATAATGGGAGTAATTCTTGATTCACAAATTAATCTCATGTATCAGATTTATCCTTTACTCAAAATTAATCGCACTACAATTTTTTACTCACTCTTCACTTATTTACAGCTGAAATGCATCAGTGAAAAATCACGAAAACATAAGTCCTGTAAAATACATTTAAAATTTTAGACTAAATTAACTTTAATAAAAATACAGACTGTTTATTATTATTAAAATCTCACCAAGAACATGGTCCCACATTTTTATCATTTATTTTCAATGTTTTTTACAGTGGCATAAAAACTTCTTAAATTGCCTAAAACATGCCACAAAAAAAAGGTTTATTTTTAAGTAGCTCATTCTCTCATATAGCAGACACAAAGGATCCAAATTTTTCTTCTCACTGCCTCCAAGTTACTCTGATTAAGACTCCCAGGAGGGATCCCTCCCCAAAGATCAGTGATCTAGATGCCATAACTTTCTTTTTTCTTTAAGGATGTATCACTGCTTTCTTTAATCTACCTATGATAGAGATCTATCATTTTTTAAATGATCAAATAGTATTTCTTTGTATGGATATAATTTATATAATCAATCCCTGATTGGTAGACAGTTATTTCCAGGTTTTTACATTGGGGAAAAAAATACTGTGACTATCCATAGTTTTCTAGGGCTACCATAATATATTACCATGAATTGGATGACATAAACAACAAAGATTTATTCAGAAATCAAGGTATCAGCAGGATTGGA
>NW_027527824.1:12882-73724 GCF_008692635.1 Crocuta crocuta
GGACTGTCCACGCCTCTCTCACCTTTTGGTTGTTACTAGCAATCCTTGATGTTCCTTGGCTTGTAAACATAGAACTCTAATCTCAGCCTCCATCTTCACCCTGCCTTCTCTCTGTATCTCTGTGTGTTTGCTTCCTTTTTTTTTTTTTTTTCAAGTTTATTTATTTATTTTGAGAGAACAGAGGGTACAAGCAGGTAAGGGGCAGAGAGAGGGAGAGACATAATCCCAGGCAGGCTGGGTGCCATCAGCACAGAGGCCAACATGGGGCTCGAACTCATGAACAATGAGATCATGACCTGAGTCAAGATCAAGAGTCAGATGCTTAAGGAACTGAGCAAGGCAGGTGCCCTTGTTCTCTTCTTATAAGGATACCAGTCATTGAACTTAGGATCCACCCTAAATCCAGCATGACTTCATCTCAAGATCTTTAAATTATATCTACAAAGACCCTATTTCCAAAAGGAAATAAGTCACATTCTGAGGTTCCAGGTGGACATGAATTTTGGGGAGGCATTATTCAAGCCAATACAATATCCTTGAACATATTTCTTTGTTTATTCATTCCACAGGATAAATTTCCAGGAGTAGAATCTCCTCTTGGAGAAACTGCCCAGCTTCCTTTTAGAGTTGGCTCCTCAGCTCCTGCTGGAGGAGATGGCAAGTTATAAGATCTTCCGCATTCCCTTATCCTCATCGGCAAATCTCATACTAATTCCAGACATTGTCTGGAAAATTTCGATTCAAATAAAAATGGCACACTTTTAAGCATTTATGCTGGAAGGTGGTGTAAAGCTAAAGCCAAGCCATCGTACTTAGGCCAAGTATATAACGAAGCAGAGAAAGCTGTTTATAGAGAAAGAAGAAAAAGGCAGATGGGCAGATAGTAGCAGATATTAAACACCATATGGTAGCAGAGACTGTAGACAGTAATCTTAAGAACTATAAAATGACCTTCCAGCTCTAAAAGTAGCCATTGTTTTTATGAATAGAAAAGCACTGTATGCCCAGGGGTGACTGGTTGGCTGAGTCAATTAAGCATCTGACTCTTGATTTCAGCTCAGGTCATACTCTCACAGTCATGGGATCAAGCCCCACATCAGGCATGGAATCTACTTGGGATTCTCTCTCTCTGCCCCTCCCCTTCTTTCTCTCTCAAAATTAATTAAATAAACAAACAAATAAATAAAAAATAACCTTGTAAGTCTGAACAGTTAAAATTCAAGATGAAAACAAATAAAAGCATACAAGAATGTCACCTACATGTGCCTTACACAATGTCCACATGAATTTAATAGCTGTCTTTGTTCCCAAAAATATAAAAGAGGCAAACATAGAAACAGAGATATAATTGCACCAAGAGCATGTCCACTATAAACAAATTCGCACTGGGATGAGCACTGGGTGTTATATGGAAACCAACATGACAATAAACTATTTAAGGAAAAAATAAATAAAAACAAATTTGCTATTAACAACAGGAAACAACAAGTGTTGGTGAGGATGCAGAGCAAAGGGAACCCTCTTACACTGTTGCTGGGAATACAAACAGATGCAGCCACTGTGGAAAACAGTAAGGAGGCTGCTCAAAAAGTTACAAATAGAAGTACTCTAAGATCTAGCAATTGTACTACTAGGTATTAACCCAAAGGATACAAAAATACTAATTCAAAAGGGCACATGCATCCGGATGTTCATATACCAGTGTTATCAACAACATCCAAATTATGGAAAGAGCCCAAATGTCAATCGATTGATGAATACATAAGGAAGATGTAGTATACACATACAATGGAACATTACTCAGCTGTACAAGGAATGAAATCATGTCACTTGCAATGATGTAGAATGGAACGAGAGAGTATGATCCTCAGTCAAAGAAGTCAGTCAGAGAAAGACAAATACCATATGATTTCACTCACATGTGGAACTTAAGCAAAACAAATGAACATGGGGTGGAGGGGAAGAGAGGCAAACCAAGAAACAGTCTCTTAATTATAGAGAACAAATTGATGGTTACCAGAGAGGAAGGGGGCAAGGGAGAGATGGGTGAAATAGGGAATGGGGATTAAGGAGGGCATTTGTGATGAGCACCAGGTGTTGTATGGAAGTGCTGAATCATTAAACTCTATACCTGAAACTAAATTACACTATATGTTAACTAACTAGACTTTAAATAAAAATTTGGAAGAAAAAAAATTAGCTAAATAGCACAGGTTTCACAATAAATTGACATAGTGTCTAGTGAGTTGTAATTTACAGAAGACTTTCAAGTGCAGAAACAATAACCGTGTAACAATACAAATGTTGCTAGACAGTGGATATTGGTATTTCTCCCAAGAACCGGTCCTTGGCCCAATCTGTCATAAAGAATGTTTACTTCCTGAATTTGCACCTCAGAATATATCACCATGGTGGGAGAGGAGGGTATCTTTAAAGTGGTCAGAGAAGCTTTAAATAACTGGGATATTAAACGGGCTGTATGACATCCCAGTTATTTACTGATATTACACTGATCCACTCCTCTTGCAGTAACAGTTGACCAAAACAAAATAAACTGAAATTCAGATCAAGAGTCAGATGCTTTTCCAATTGAGCCAGCCAGGTACCCCCACGTTTTTTATTTTAATAAAGCAAATAAACTATTACCAAGATGATCAAAGTCACCTATCTCTCCAGTCCAATTCCCCTTCACACATTTCCAGAGATAATGACTAGGGTTAATTTGGGTGCATTATTATAATTCACTTAAAAATTATTTTAAATATGTTTATCCATAAACATAATTTTGCTTTATTTTTATCTAATTGGATAATTGTGTATCTATTATTCTACAAATACTTTTTATCAATAAAAATTACAATTGAGAGTTCCATTAGACTAGTGGACACTAGTTAATTTCTTTCAACTGCTGCACAGTATGCTATGATTGGAAGATACCAAATTTTATTTATCTGTTTCCATACCACTGGACATTCTAGGTTTTTCTGTTTTTTTATTAAACAATATTTCAGTGAACATCTTTCTCTGTGGACATTTATATAAGCGTCTTGCTTTTTGCTTTATATGCATAAAGAACAGTCTTCTTAGTTAGGGAAGAAGAAAGGGAAAAGAGGAAAGAGATGGAAAAGTCCTGTGTGATCATGGGAGGCAGCAGGGCAATGAGCAATGGATAGGAATGTTCACTACAGTAGAGTTCCCTTACGTTCATCCTCACTATCCCTGCCATATTTCAGGGCCTCTAAACTTTTATAATGTTTAAAAAAGAGAAGAGAAAAGAAAAGAAGAGAAGAGAAAAAAAAAAGAAGAGAAAAGAAAGTAAAAACTAAAAGAACAGTGCATATTCAATGTATTCTAGATGAAGGGAGTCAACAAATTTTTTCACTTCTGACAGAGAAATGTAGGTTCAATATATTTTATTTTAATTTAAACTAAGCTCATATAAAATAAAAATAAAGTTTACCTTCCAAATCACTTTTTAAAGACATGGAAGTATTCGTATGCATTGAGAAAAATCAGGCCACAAAATATTACATAAGGAACAGTCATATATTTTTACATTAAAAAAATATGTGGGTATGCATAGAGAGAGAGGGAAAAAAAGTGTGGAGGACATACACCAAACAATTCACTGGTTATAAGAAACTTTCCATGAAGCCACAGGTGTGGGTTGAGGGTGAGGTAAGGATGCAGGAGTTGGTATCGTGGAATCTAAGCCACTGCCTATGCAGCTCACTCGTGCCTCATGGGCCTGCCTGGACCAGGTCTGACTCTTACATCTCATTTTATAATACGGTGCTGTGGGCAGAATGATAACTGGTGCTTTTCATTTTCTTTTTCTGCTTCTTTGTATTTTCTATATTTCCCTTCACAACATTTTGAAGAGTTGAACCATTTATTTAAGTACTTCCCCAAGTCTAAACTATGCATGCACTTCATGAAAATTTTACCACTCTTTCTCCTGGGCTTAGCGTAGTGCCGGGCATATGGAAAATAATCAATCAATGTTTGCTGACTAATTCAAAATATTCTACAATAAGAAAATAATTACTTTCTAATAAGAAAAACATGAATGTTTCCACAAAGGAAACCCATATGAACATAACATCAATAAAAAAATACATGGGGTGTCTGGGTGACTCAGTCAGTTAAGCAGAGCATAGCCTGCTTGGGATTCTCTCTCCCTCTCTCTGTGCCTCCCCAACTCACACTTGCTCTCTGTCAAAATAATAAATACATACATACAACATACCTTCATGGAGGTTCACAGAAAATGGTATCATTTCATTAACCCCTGGCTTCGTATAATTGATGAAGATTTCACAGTAGAGATAATATCTGAGAGTGCCTTAAGGGTGAACAGGAATTAGGCAAGCACAGATAACAATTTTCAAGGCAGAGATAACACAAAAATGTGCAAAAGCACATGGTGTACCTAGGAAACCATGACAAGTAACTTTTATTATGTCCAGGGGGCAAGTTGTATCCGGAGATATAGCGACTTTGATAAACTGAAACTAAGATAAGCATGGATAACATGTCTATGATGTCCCCACCAAACTACACAAAGTTTGAACTCTATTCTAGAGAGAGCAAATGGGGAGCAAGTGATGTAGAGGAATGATAAAGAGATAGTAACATTAAATAAGTAACCTTAACTAAAGTAACTTTAAGATAAGCTTGATAGAATGGACGTAGTAGGGAGGGACAAGTAAGATATTACTGCAATAATCCAAATTAAGTGATAATGAGGGATTGAACTAAGATGGCTGTGAGATGGAAAAGAGGGAAGAGAAGGCATGAATGATTAACTGAAGAGAGTTTTCTATGATGAAAGAATATATTCCTAATTGGTATTCCCAATTGGTTATACAAAAGACAATCAAAAGCATGCAAATGTGTATTTATTACTTTGCTGAAAAACTAATAAGATGTCAAAAGTGTTAAGAAACTTATCCACTTCCTTTCCATAGAAGAAAGGAGAAAGTAACTTTAAATATGCAGGGCCATTACCATGAATATTTCCAAAAACAGCTTTTCCATTATAATAAGGTGCTCAGCATGGTGGTTGGCACAGTAAGCGCCAATAAATGAGCTGCTGTATTAATATTGTTGCTTTTAATATTACCAAGAGGTCACAAAAGTAACTAATTTTTCCCTAGGAATCTGTATATTCTTTAACAAATAGTCGTTCCTCTTTAAAATCTTTTTTTTTTTTAATTTTTAATTGAAGTACAGCCAACATATAATGTTACTCTTGTTTCAGGTGTATAACACAGTGATTCAACAGTTTTATACATTATGGAATGCTTGCCATGATAAATGTATTACAATATTATTGACTATATTCCCTATGCTGTATGCCTCCTTAAAATCTTGTCCTGAGTTCTCAGAATTTAAATGTTCTGCTGCCCAGAACATAAAGAAATGTCGTAAGATTTAACTGTTGAAAAGTCATTAAATAAAAGAGGAAGTACATAAAACTATTCAGCAGTGGTAGCAAAGTCACCCATGAGGATTTTATTTTATTTTAATGTTTTTTAATTATTTTTGAGAGAAGAAGACAGAGTGCGAGTGAGGGAGGGACAGCAAGAGAGGGAGACATAGAATCTAAAGCAGGCTCCAGGATCCAAGCTGTCAGCACAGAGCCCAAGGTGGGACATGAACTCACAGGCCTTGGAGATCATGACCTGAGCCAAAATCAGCTGTTCAAACAACAGAGCCACCCAGGCGCCCTACCCACAAGGATTCTAAATATGTCTGTGCACAGGGTAAGGCCTATGTTCTGGAACAAATAATTGTATCTTCTTACCCTGCCAAAATATATTCTATTAAGACCCCTCTGCAAAGAAGCAGACTCCAAAAAGCAAAATGGTAAAGACTATGTACAAGTGGACAAATCTTTTTTAGAAGGCTAGAACATTTCTCAAACTGTGGTTTGTGGACTTACAGGAGTCCCAGAGGTTAATTTTTTTTTATAATAATGGGAATTCATTACCTTATTCACTGCATGGACATTTGCATTTGTTAGAAATATGCCCATCAACCCAATCAAAGGAGGGATGCAGAGACTCGGAGCACAGTGAAGCGAGGTTTTAATCAATGTTCTTGCAGAAGCAGGTGTCTGATGGACAGGCACACTCAGGGCAGTTACAGCAGACAATTTATCTCCTAGCATGCAAGTCCCTCCCCTGATTCCTCACTGGCTGAGGACTACAGAGGCTACAGCCTTACCAGGACATCGCCTATGCCCATGTAAGGCAGAAAGTATTCTGATTGGAACAAATGTACATTCCCCGAGGTGATACAGGAACTTTAAGTCCCTCCTCCCTTTGTTCTTTGGTGCATGCTCATTGCAAAGCCCAAGAAAATAAGCTCGTGAAAAAGAGAGGGGGAAAAAGAACCAGGAAGTGAAGTATCTAAAGGTTTCAGACTCCATTGTGGAGGGGAGGGAGGAGGGGTTGTATATATTTCCAGTAGGTTGTAAACCTATTGTTAATTAACACAGCTTTTATTTGCTATTTCTGAAAATGAATCATCTCCTTTACTTCTCACAATCATTCCTTTTCTAAGTTGATTCCATTTTCATTTATATTTCCTCTATTTTTAGGTCTCACTCAAACATATTCAGCAAGTATTGGCTCTCCTCACAGTCAGGTTTATCTTCCAATAATAATAGGTTACTTGGGGCATAAAGCACAGACATTTGTTTTCTAAGGTTCTGGTCAGCCTCCATTTCTCTTCCCCATTGTTCCCTCTCAGGTCCTACCTTTATCGGCTTGAGAGCTCTTGGTGCTGGACTGTCCATTCCTGATTGGCTTGATTCCACTGTATGAGGGGTGGTCTAGGGCCATATCATTCCTTGTGGGTCATACATTCTACGGTCTACTTATTTTTAGTTCAGTTTTTTATCAAATTCCTGTGGGGCAGTAGGTAGTGTCTGTTACATTCTTAAGAGGTACCTTAACGCCCAAGGGAGTTTACTGTGGTCAGACACTCCCAGAATTGTTCCAAAGTATGATTTTTTTCCCCCCACCCAGGGACCTCAGGTCCTAACCTTTGCCTCTGTGCCTACTGAATCCTATTTTCCTATCATATTCCCTCTCTTTGAACAGGTGACTCCTAACTGCGGTTAGGAACTGGAATGACCACTCATCTTAACTGCTCCCTGCTGAAAAAGGGATGACAGAGCATCAGTAGTCAGGGCAGGTTCAGAGGTCAACCCAGAAGTCCAAAATAATGGGAGTGTATTTGGAACACCTAGGGTGGCAAAATTTTCTTGGATGTCTTATTTTTCTGGCATATGCAATGGCTTCTACAAATGACAAATTAGACCAACAAGCATTAATATTCCAAATGCAGGGGCACCTGGCTGACTCAGTCGGTTAAGTGTCTGACTTCAGCTCAGGTCATGATCTCACAGTTTGTGGGTTCAAGCCCCACATCAGGCTCTGTGCTGACAGCTCAGAGCCTGGAGCCTGCTACAGGTTCTGTGTCTCCCCCCTCTCTCTGCCCCTCCCCTGGTTGCATTCTGTCTCTTTCTCAAAAATAAATAAAACATCAAAAAAATTTTTTTAAATATTCCAAATGCAATGCCTCCTAGAGAGGAGGTCGCACCACAGATAGGAAAGACACCTTGTAGCCATCCAGAAAGTCTCACATGTCTGGTCATTTTTTAAAAAATTAATTTAGCTATAGTTTTTCCTCCCTCTTCCATATTTATTTGGATCTGCTGATATTGTTGGTTAGAATAATTAAGCACCCAAAAGAGTTTTTGGTTCTCAATCCTCAAATCTTCCTTAGGCCATCCAGTTTCCATAGGAACAACTCCATGAGACATATTTAATTTTATCTCAAGGAAAGATTATTCTTCGATACCCAGATTATTATAAATTTAGGCAACTGATATCTGTCCTGAAGCTAGCAGCACCACAGTCCTTAATTTAGTCATAATGTCTCTTTCTAGCAAGGGAGTGGGGCTCTCTGGAATTATCAAAAAAGAGTGAAAAAATCAAGTTTCCCCATTTGCACCCTGGTGGCTGAAGAGAAAAATTAGTCATAAGTTTTCCGGAGACACCTCTAATAGTTAACGCTGCATTTGGACAGTTGGACAGGAGTGGACAGGACAGAAAGGGTGGCTCTCGTGTCAGGAAGGAAATTAACAGGGGCCCTGAGTGGCTCAGTCGATTAAACATCTGACTTCAGCTCAGGTCATGGTCTTGCAGTCTGTGAGTTCGACAGCTCAGCACTGACAGCTCAGAGCCTGGAGCCTGCTTCAGATTCTGTGTCTCCCTCTCTCTCTGCCCCTTCCCCACTCATGCTCTGTTTCTCTCTGTCTCAAAAATGAATAAACATTAAAAAAAATTTTTTAAAAAGAAGGAAATTAACCAGTTTTCCTTCTACATCCAGAGTTACTTAAGGCTCTGGGTTTCCAATATAGGTAGTTGATTTGGGGGAGCCACTGTAAAGAACCCCAGGTCCATCAGTCTCTTTCAGGACATTGGTCATCAGAGCCCCATGCAGATACAGATCCCTGAGGGCATTCATATTTCCAGTGATTTGTCTCCACACAAAGGACATGGCTTAAGGGGTTTCAACTTTAGTTGTCCCCTCAGGGGACATTCTCATTTCCAGTGCCCTGAATGGCCACATAAATGGCACTTTGGTATCAGGACCTCAGAAGTCTGATCTGACATAGTACATAAGACTACAGCTAAGGCTTCAGAATTTTTTCTCTTAAGCCTCCTTTCCTGTTCCTCAGTCTCCTCTTGATCTCCGTTGTAATGTACACGATTGGCAGCTTGTCAGAGTTCCTCCAGTGTCCTTTCCAGGCCAAAAGCCAAATTTTTGCAGCTTCCTTCAAATACCTGGGGCCAACTGAGTGACAAATTTGTCTTTTAGAATCATCTCAGCTTCAGGGAGTATAAGGGGACACAGCTGTACATTTAACCTTAACCTTTCCAGGAAGGCCACCAGGCTCTTGTCCTGCATCTGTAAAATCGTGGCTAATTTAGCATAATTTATGAATTTAACCTTGGACCTCCTTAACTTCTCCAAAACACCAGCTTGGAAGTAGCACCAATACCATTCTCCGATGGCGTTATCACAGTCCCAAATAGGATCTTGGGACAGAACTGCCTGAACCCCCAGTAGGGAACTGGGAGTTCCCAATAGGACCTCCAGTCCCATGGTAATTAAGGAATTACTCATCCCCATATCTCTCAGTCGCTGCCAGAATACCATGCTTCTCTGTCTCATTAAGAGTCTGATTCAACAAAAGCATATATCTTTCCAGGTCAGCTCAAAAACATACTTAATGTTCTGAAAAGCCTCTATGTACTTATCCAGATCATCAGAAAATTTACCTATTCTTTTACCTGTCTTAAGCTTCCAATGAGAAAGACAGTTGTAATCTTGTTATGGTGGTGACTCCCTGTGTTTCTCCTCCTGGCACTCTAGCTTCTTGTAGGGGAAACATGTGTGTTACATTATGGGGAAGGCCTGGATAAGGTGGGCAGCAGGAAGCAGAAGTGCATGTTTCTTTTTAAGTCTGGACATATAGATCAAGGACCTAAGGAGGAGGTGGTTGAAGTGGAAGACTTCCCTTTCTCCTTCTCTAGGTCTGCTTTGGATACAGTCAAGAGGCCCTTCCTTAATTGTTTCCCCTCATGATTGCTAGAATTTGGAAAGGGTTGCCAGTAAGTCAGGATCGACCTTACACTGCTTACATATATCTCAATTTTTTTTTTAAAGTTTATTCATGTTTATTAATTTATTATTTCTGAGGGGGGGGAGGGAGGGCACAAGCAGGGGAGGGGCAGAGAAAGAGGGGGACACAGAATCTGAAGAAGGGTCCAGGCTCTGAGCTGTCAGCACAGAGCCTGAAGCAGGGCTCAAACTTACGAACTGTGAGATTATGACCTGAGCAAAGTCGGATGCTTAACTGACTGAGCCATGAGGCACCTCTCTCTCAATTTTTTAAGTCCCAAAACACTGAACACAGGGGACTTCTCCCCCATTTCCCCTCACGTTTGCAAAACAAGTCCAATTGTAAGATAGTATTATAATTGTTATTTTCCTCTGGCGGACAGGTTTCCTCCTCCAAATTGTACTGGGGCCAAGCCTCAGTGCAAAAGAAAAGGAGCAGCTTTTTCTTTAGGGTTTGTGGGTCAAAACCATCCCAGTTCTTCAGAATACATCCCAAAGGAGTATTGGCCTTGGCTGGGGAATTGCCCATTTATAGGAAAAAGAGGCTTCCTTTATAGTTGGCCTGGAGAAAGGCCATCTCCTCCTGGTCCTGTGTTTTGTCAAGCTATGCAACTGGAAGCAAAAATCCTCATCAGTTCCTCAAGGTGCTGGGGGTAGTCACTCTTACTCAGGCTTGACCCTACCTGAGAGCCTACCGATCTTCCCTGTTTCTCCTACCCCTCCGTTTCCTGTCTGCGGAGATTTAGGGGTACTGACTATGACCAAGCAGGATTCTTTTGGTTGTCAAGGGATGCATTAATTTCATTTTGGTCCACCAGTAGTTTACATGTCAATCAAAATAAAACTGTTCCTCTTTACAAATATATTTTAAAAGGCTGGCGAAAACCATTTTTCTAAGGATAAAATCAGCCACTGAGGGGAGCTAAAAGGGCCACAGCTGGGGTCTATTCCCCTGCTTTTTTTAGCAATGCCCACGTAAATATGTTCCAGCCATGTAGGTGACCATTTTAAAGTATCTAGATCAGTACAAGTCAGCATACACTGGGCTAAGTGTACCAAAATGGCTCCTGTGTAGCCATATCCGAGTAAGAGCCCTTCATACATCATGGCCATCCATCGCTCATGGGGCGCAGACATCCGTTCCTCCTCCTTGCACAAACAACACAAATGTGGAGCATTCGGAGGCCAGCAGCGAGGACATGCCATTGTATCCCCAGCCTCTGGATCAAAGGAGAGGCAATTTCAACCAAGGCTTGAGCAAAACAATTCAAAAGGGTGCACTGCCCTGCCCTTTTGATTAAAATCACAGTTCTTTGCATCTTTTTGGGCAAAGGAGAAAAAAAACTTTGTTTACCTTTTGGTTTTTATATCAAAAGCAGACCAAGAATCCGAGAAAACTTTGTCTTTTTAATAGAAAATAAAGGAGAATTTTAATCTTATACTAGTGCTTTTAAAATTCATTCGTTTTAACCTTAGTCCATCTGGCCACACATAAAATTCCTTTCCATAGATTTCTCTTCACAAATTTTCTACAACTTTCCTTTGCATTTAGATTTTGCTCTAAGCCATCCTTCTTCAACTAACCAGTCTCATTTAGAACAAAATTATTTTCTTTTACCTTCAACAAAAATGTATTTCTAGTTTTCTAATATATATTTTCTACATTTTACATACAGAGTTGCTTTTTTTATTTCCATTGGTCTTAACTGCATTTAACAGAATTTTAACTCTTAGAAACCTTATTCTTCAGTGAAAACTAATTAGTTACAAATTGCGAACTGTTACATCATTCTTTAGATGGCAAATTTATGAATCTATTAAGCATAAAACATGTTTACAAACAGACTCAAAGGCCTTCCTTTCTCTGCAATAAGAAGTTAAAAGCATAAACCTATGTTTAGTAATCAATGCTTTAGCATTTTATCTCATTAGATATCTAATGAATTTAATCCCATTTATCATGCAAGACTTTAAAGTAAGCTATCTTAACAATGACCCATCCCTGAAAACTTTTGAGATTTAGAATGAGCCGTCATTTTAAGTGTCTATTTGCTAACAAACTGCAACAGATAACATGTGCTTATCTGACCTTTAGTAAACCTAGGTAATAAAATGAAAACACTAAGGCATTAAGGCAGCCATCTTTACAAATATCTTTTGTGCTTCCCTGAGCAATTCTTCTATCTGCTTCTCATTCCATCCATCCATCTTCTAACTTTCTGGCAATATCAGGACAACTTCTAGTGACAAACCCAACTGGGTCCTCTAGATCTAGGCCTGAATATTTCCTCATTTGATCTCTAAGCCTCTGTAAGAAAACAGCTGGGGTTTCCTTCTCTTGCTGTATCTCAAAAGCCTTGGCGACATTCTGATATCTTGGAGCTGATGGCCTGATCCCTTTGATTATTAGCTCCCTTAAATCCTGCATCCTAACACTGTTCCCAGGATCATTATTGTCCCAATCAGGGTCTATGTTGGGAAACTTTGGTTCAGCTGCCTGAACACCTGGGCCGGATGGGTGCTCTCTCTCCCAAATAGTCATTGCAGCCTTCCTGATCATTTCTCTTTCCTCTCCGGTAAATAAGATATTCATGACAGACATCAGCTCAGCCCAAGAATATTAGGTTCTAAAAACTGATCGACCTGATCCACCATAGCCCAATAGACCTACCAACAGTTTATTTCCCTCTTGAAATTCCGCACCTCAGTATTGGTAAGGGAGGCACTGACAAAGCCAATTTCTCCCTATCCCAAGGGGACCTCCCTTAAGGGGAATTACTTAGAACCCTTTCCCGAGGCCCCGGAGGGAAGAGGGAAGTTCTCAGTGTCTGTTTTGCATTGTTCCAGTTCCCTCCTGAAATCCAGATACAAACCAGTAGACAAGGAGCATCCTCCCAGTACTGCAACACCCCAGCCCACTATTGGGAAATCTGGAAAGAACCCCGCCTCTTTCTGGATGTCTCTTCCCTTAACCCCTAGGCCTAGAATTTTTGTCCCCTATTCTTGACCAGGCTAGTTGCTGCTCCTGAGTTTCCCTGAGGTATTCAACCACCCTTAATGGAGGTTTCTTGAACTTTCCAGAACCCACTTCATTAGTCTCCACCTGTTTTCTTCTTGGGAGAATGGAACCATGGATCGAGACTCAGCATATTTGTATCTAGGATTCATCTCAGTCACACACACACAGCCTCGGAGGATTTCCCAACCCCCAAGGCAGTACTTATAGTCCAATTCTCCTACGTTGATCGGTGCACAGTTACTGGGTCACCGGGGTGCCTGTCTTTTACCCTTTCCCCAGTGTCACTTCTTTTGTCTCCAAACGTAAAAAGTGTTGAGCTCCACAGATCCCATAAGACAGTGGCAAGGGGCCTCCCACAGAAAGGCCACCTGAATGGCAGTGGCATGCATCTCTCCTCATGCAGGAGGACCTGGACCCTGTGGGTCAAGGTGAATCCCGGATAAGCCCCCAAATTTGTCAGAAATAAACCCACCAACCCAATCAAAGGAGGGATGCAGAGACTCGGAGCACAGTGAAGCAAGGTTTTAATCAACGTTCTTGCAGAAGCAGGTGTCTGGTGGACAGGCACACTCAGGGCAGTTACAGCAGACAATTTATCTCCTAGCATGCAAGTCCCTCCCCTGATTCCTCACTGGCTGAGGACTACAGAGGCTACAGCCTTACCAGGACATCGCCTATGCCCATGTAAGGCAGAAAGTATTCTGACTGGAACAAATGTACATTCCCCGAGGTGATGCAGGAACTTTCAGTCCTTCCTCCCTTTGTTCTCTGGCGCATGTTCATTCCAAATCCTGCAGAAATAAGGCTGCACAAGGGAGAGGAGAAGAAGAACCAGGAAGTGAAGTGTCTAAGGGTTTGAGATTCCATGGGGGGGGGAGGGGTTGTACATATTTCCAATAGGTTGTAAACTTATTGTTAATTAGACAGCACAGCTTTTATTTGCAATTTCTGAAAATGAATCCACTCCCTTACTTTTCACACACTGATGGTACAAAAGCAATTGCAGGTACAAATGCTGGCATCATTGCACAAATCGGGGCAGTAAGCAACCAAACAACACTACAGTCATTGTATTCTTCCCCGTCACCATACATTTACCATATTATTTAAAAAGTCAGCTTTAATTCACAATTTTTTTTAAGTTTAGGAGAGAGAGGACACAAGGTAGGGACAGAGAGGGAGAGAGAGAGAGAGAGAGAGAGAATCTAGGGCAACCACTGCCTGCCATCTGAAGGTAAGGGGAGAAACACAGAAGGGAAGGTGCTAGAAAAGAGAAGTCCGAATATTCAATGTATGAGCTCTATCCAAGTCTCTGGCAGATGCCTGAACTGAATTTTTTTAATTAATTAATTTTAAAAAACAGCCTGCAGCTATGACTAGAAAAGTGAGCCAATAAGTTTATTTCTAACGTAGAAATACTGGTAGGTATAACCTATATTAAAAAGTTCTAGGGGCACCTGGGTGGCTCGGTTAAGCATCTGACTTCAGCTCAGGTTATGATCTCATGGTTTGTGAATTCCAGCCCACCGTCAGGTTCTGTGCTGACAGCTCAGAGCCTGGAGCCTGCTTCAGATTCTGTGTCTCCCTTGCTCCTCCCCGCCTCAAAAATATATGGTAAAAAAAAATTTGGGGCGCCTGGGTGGCTCAGTCAGTTAAGCATCAGACTTTAACTCAGGTCATGATCTTGCAGTTCATGAGTTTGAGCCCCATGTTGGGCTCTGTGCTGACAGCTGAGAGCCTGGATCCTGCTTCAGATTCTGTGTCTCCCTCTGTCTCTCTGCCCCTCCCCCACTCACACTCTGTCTCTCTCTCAAAAATAAATAATTAAAAAATTTAAAAAGAAAAAAGTTCTATAATGATCTCAGTTAAATTTGCAGAGTAAAAGAGGTTCCAAAACCAAACTATTTAAGAACTGCTGGTCTATAGGATATCCTGTTATTTGATAAAATTGAAACTAAGATGCCACTGAAGAGCTTACTTTTTTTTAAGAGTTTATTTATTTTTTTATTAATCTCTACACCCAAAATGGGGCTCGAACTCACGACCCTAAGATCAAGAGTTACATACTCTTGTGACTGAGCCAGCCAGGTACCCCAAGAGCTTTACTAATCTGTCCCTAGATCACTCTGCCATTATCACCATGAATTCTTTGCACAGCCACATTAGATCATCTGTCCTCCAACAAGCTTTGCACTTTCATCATATGCAAATTTGAATATACTATCCCTACTATAGGTACATAAATATAATAATTAAATATATCAAATGCTGAATGCCTACTTGACCAGGCACTTGTGCCAGAAACTGGCAAAATTCTATCCACCATGCAAAGCCATCGAAATTGTTACTTCCTCAGTGAAGCCTTAAATAAGCAAGCAGGAAACCACCTAGACCCAGACAGAGTTAGTTGCTTATTACTCCAAGTGCCAAGATCACTTTGTTGACTTCCTATGTTTTTCTTCACTAATCTCTGATATCACTTTTTCGTTGTCAAGGATGATGCCTTAATCCTCTTGGGACTCTAAAGGCATAGTATATATGTTGTGCACAGTAGGTGCTCTGAATGTAATTGTGTAGAAGAGGTCAATTTATAGCTAGACTGGGAAAACTCTATCTTCATCTCCGGGGACATCTGGATGTCTGGCTCTTGAACAAGATAAGGTCAATTAGATTTACGACATGCTATTTAAACTTCAAAACTTGGGGTGCCTAAGTGGCTCAGTCAGTTGAGCATCTGACTCTTGATATCGGCTTAGGTCATGATCTTGCAGTCGTGGGATCAAGCCCTTTGTCCAGCTCCATGCTGAGTGTGGAGCTGCTTGGGATTCTCTCTCTCCCAATCTCTCTGCCCCTCCTCCCCCTCAATAAATAAATAAACATTTCAAAATAAATAGTCCAAAACTCCCTTGGTGATCTATAAACTAGTTTGTTTATTGATAGGTTTTCACATGATAGAACTGGTTAGCCAGCCTAGCTTGACTATATTACTAGAGCAACATAAAAATATCCCACTGGGAATTTCAGCCTTGAGCTTTCCTCAACCCAAGATTTATCACACAGACCTTGGCAGTTCCATCCAGGGATAAAATGGACCTATGTACAAATTAGGATCTAGAGAGTTTCCCCTTAATGTCCCCCACATCCTTAACACTTGTCCACTCTCTCTTTCTCTTACTAACCAGATCCTTTACCTTTAAATTAAAAACTTCAGTGAATATGCTCTATGGAGACTCATGAGTCCTTTCGAGTACCCAAACTTGTGAAATCTTTGCAATACTATTTTCTGTTCACTTTCATGAATGTAAAAATAAGCCATATGACAGCTCAGATCCTTGTCAATCTTAACAAAATAAAAATTTCTAAATTTCATATTGCTTTTTAGTTTATAAATACTTTCATATTACACTAACATTAGATTCCCAAAGTAACCCTGTTAAGGAGTAGACTAGAGAAACTCAGACTCAAAAAATTGAAAGACTTATCCACAGTTGCTCAACCAGTAAGGGGCAGAACTGGACTCAAGCTTAAGGTATAGGTCTATGAATTAAAATAGGCTGCCTCCCAACATATCAAGAGGTGAAACATACTCATTCCTTCACTGCACAATTATATGAGCACCTATTACGGGGCTTAGATCCTGTGTTATGTAGAGTTGAGTTTGAGCAAAAAATGAGACATTTTAAAACAGAAATAAATACTTTTTCAGTTCATGGATGAAAAGAAAGCTTGAATTTAACTGCATAATCTGATATTCTAAGTTTTTAAGAATGTCACTAACCAATATTTTATATGGTACTTTCGAGTGCATAAAGTCATTACTTTGTCTAGTTTGCTCCTCAAAACAAACTTTTAAGATGTTTTTAATCAAACTTGACAGCTATAGAAAATGAAATCAAAATTAAGTAATTTGTCTTAATATATACAGGATCACATAGCTTGTACAAGACAGATAGGATTCAAATGCGAGGGTACTAACAACCTGATTTTTTTCTACTTTATAAACTATTTCTCTTATTCTTACATTGATGTGGATTGAAATATCCTATTTCATTTTGTTTTTAAAAAATCAACAAAGTAAAAATAATTAAACCATTTTATTTTATAGTAATTATTAATAATTGAAATTTTAAAGTAACTTAAATGTCTTAGTGATTTTATTCTCTTTCTAATTGCTGGTTATAAATATGTTTGTTAAATATTTATTAAATTACCTATCTTTAACCTCCTGGTAATTTCAAGCAGGTTTCTGGCAAATGAAACTAAAAATAATTCATTTCTTGGGTGCCTGGATGGCTCAGTCAGTTCAGCGTCTGACTCTTGATTTTGGCTCAGGTCATGATTTCACAGTGCATGGGATGGAGCCTGACATCAGGCTCTGCACTGACAGCACAGAGCCTGCTTGAGATTCGCTCTCCCCCTCACTGTTCCACCTCTGCTCACACATTTCCTCATGCTCTCTCTCAAAATACATAAACTTAAAAAGAATTCATTTCTTTCAACCAGCTTCCAGATCACTATAAATAATGAAAACAAATTATTGAGATATGTATTTTCTAAACATGAAAAGCTATGAGTTGTAGAATGGTTTTTGAAAATATATAATTAGTTGTTAATGTTTAGCAGTATTTCATTCTTTAACAGTGTAAGCAACTAAATACTTGTTCCAACAGAACATATTAAGTAAAATATAAGTTTATGAATTTATTTCGCTTAACTTAAAGCCTTAAACAGTGTTTAAATCAAATTCTTAAGCAGTGAGGAAAAAATCAGAGAGTATAAAATACACGTTTTTAAATTTTTTGAATTCCCAAATCTCTCAAATAAACCATTCTAGTTCTATCCAAATAACTACAGGCCAAGTTCCACTGGAACAAGACTTTTCTCAGGATACTCAGTGCCTGAGTGTCAGCTCTTAAAGTTTCTGAAAAAAACTGCTTTAAAGAAAACCAGAGAAAATGAGATAAGTCAGCCAAGACAAGTGTCCCATGTAGCAAACAAAAGTTTCTCTGTGATCCAACTAAAACAGCAACTGTTTACACCCACACACATATAACTGGAATATTTCCATGGTCTTTTCCATAACCTTTAATCTAAATACTAACTTTTTTATTTTTAAAGTTGATTTTTATTTTAAAAAAGAGAGTGAAACTGTGGGGGGAAAAATCACACAAATTAGATAATAAAAGAAAAAAATAAAGCAGAAGAGTACTAACATCTATTGAGTTTATATGCCTGGAACCATGCTAGTGGCATTATGTACATAATCTTTCTAATATAAAATATCACCTTGTGAGCTGGGGCTTATTCTTATTTTACATATCAGCAAACTGAGCTACAGCAAAATTAAGGAATTTGCCCAGTGTCATATAGCTCCCACGTGGGAATATCTAGATTCAATCTCATGTCATTTCTCTTTAACAAGCTGTCTTCCTAACACCACATCATGGAGAAAGAAAAGAAAGAGAAGAGAGACACAATCACGAGTGTTGGTCTATACTAATAATTCTTAACAGAAAAGCAAACCATGCAATTCTGGCAACTATATTAGACTTATCTCAACCTCTATAGAATTTATTCATTCATGATCCATCTGATTAAAGAAATGATACTGTCTTAAGACAATTCTTTCACTGCTGAAATGAATCATTTACCTTTTGTGCTAGTCACCTTTTCACATTTTTAAATATATACCTTACCTAGCACATAAATTGGGAACAAACAACATTGCAAAGTAATATACCTATAGTAGGTATTTAGCAAGTATTTGTTGAGCACTTTTTTTTTTTTAATTTATTTCTAGGAGAGAGAGAGAGACAGCGTGAGCAGGGGAGGGTCGGAGAGAGAGGGAGACACAGACTCTGAAACAGGCTCCAGGCTCCGAGCTGGCAGTCAGCACAGAGCCCGACGCGGGGCCCGAACCCACGAACCGCGAGATCATGACCCAAGCGAAAGTCGGACGCTTAACCGACTAAGCCACCCGGGCGCCCCTGTTGAGCACTTTGTATATTCACAATGTCTTGAAATC
Organism: Crocuta crocuta; assembly: GCF_008692635.1. NCBI lineage: Eukaryota > Metazoa > Chordata > Mammalia > Carnivora > Hyaenidae > Crocuta > Crocuta crocuta. The sequence goes on from NW_027527824.1 coordinate 31,632, forward strand.
AGTGATGTACGTAATAGTTGATGATGTGATCAGCCTTCAGTGACACTGGACTTTATAAGTTCTGGTTTTAGGGGCACCAGGCTGGCTCGGTTGGAAAAGCATGCAACCCTTGATCTTGGGGTCAGGAGTTTGAGCCCCATGTTAGGCATAGAGATTACTTAAATAAATAAACTTGAAAAAAAAAAAGTTCTGACTTTGTAGTTCGGTCTAGAAAAAGGTTCTGCTTTAATCAATCATGATGAAGACTACTACTGGTTACCTGAGTTGATTCATCATTTCTCTCTCTAGTGCCTCCACGAGACAATGGCTTCAAAATGATAACCAGGCAAAAATAAATCTTTTTTATTCTATAGATCACAACGGACAGAATATGTCAAGCAACTTCTCACTGGTTTAATTAACATTTACTGAGAACTTAATCTATATTAGATACTGCGCTAAATACTATGGATATAGAGTTAAAGCTAAAAAGATTTTTAACTTAAGGCATTATCAATATAGTGGAGAATATAGGCATATACATAAATAATTACAACAGTATGTGAAATGTACACACATCATTCAATAAATATTTATTGAAAGCCTCATGTAGTAAACACTGTGAGAAGCCCTAGGATACAGCAATGAACAAGATCCTAGGGTCCTTCCTTTCATAGACTTTACAATCTAACATGGCCTCAAAGATTTCCAAGTCCGCAAAAAAATGAACTCATGGTCAAAAGTCACAAGAACACAGGGCCCTTGGTGGCTCAGTCGTTAAGCATCTGACTTCGGCTCAGTTCATGAGTTCTCACAGTATTTAAGTTCAAGTCCCACACTGAGTGAGCATAACCCTGCTTTGGGTGGGCATAATCCCTGTTTTGGGTGAGCTCATGCCCTGCTTCAGGTGAACACAGGCCATGCTTCAGGTAAAACATGAGCCCTGGGTGAGCCCCACTTCTCTCTTTCTCTCTCTGCCCCTCACTCACTTGCATTCTCCCTCTCTCAAAAAAAAAAAAAAAATCACAAGAACACATAAGGAAACATGCAGCCATAAAGGAAGAACAGCAAAGCAACAAGCAACAGAAACAGACAAGCAAAGATGAAAGATCCTGAAATGTAAGGATACAGCATATTAAATATGATTGATATGTTTAAAGAAATAAATGAAAACAAAAAATAACCACAGGAAAAATATTATCAAAAGTTGTCAGGCAGATGTGAAAAAGAAACAACAGAACCTTTAAAAATGAAAAATAATCATTAAAATGCTAAAGAGAAAAAAATGAATGTAAAAAAAAGGCTGAATTAACCAAGTAAAGAGAAATGAAAGATAAACAGGACATTCTGGACAGAAAGAATAATGCATGCAAACACAGGAAACTATGAAGCTGCATTCTGTGTTGGAGGAAATAAAAGCTGAATTATATTGCTCAAGTATAAAGTGCAAGTGTTTAGAGAGGCGAGGGATTACATCAGAAAAGTCATCAAGGCCAGATTATGAAAGTCTTTATCCATTATACTTCTCAATTCTATATTCCACATGGGCAAAAGTGATTATCGGAAACTTATCTTATAAATCTGTAAGTATATATATTTTATATGTATATATAGTCAATACCGTTTGTAGTTTTGAAATGTATAAATCCTTAGCTAAAAGAAAATGAAGAAATAGCTACTGAGCAATATGGCAGACAACCCAAAAATCTTCTCATTTCAAATACTTGATATGCTAGATAAAGTTTAATATGTATTTTTCAACGCACAACTCAACTCCCAAAAGACTAAAGGTAATTCCCAGAGGGAAAAATTGAGAAGAATCTGAAAATCAATATGGTACCTGGGTTATGACTGTTCTACCAACAGAAAGAGGTATGGCAGTGAATTGCCTGTCTCATTATCATAGGAGGTAGAGTTTCAATGCTCACACAGGAATAAGAGATGAGGCACTGGACCATGGAAAGAAGGGAACTGGATCTGAAATCATCTATATGAGATGCTTGAGGGATGATGTACTCAGCGGCTAAGTGAAATAGAAAAGTAACCACCTACTAGTACAGAAAAATAGTAAGAAAGTTGTTCTATAGTGACCTGGTTTAAGGGTTAAAAAACAAATAAAACAATAAAAAATTTAATTACATCACTTAGAAGTATAAACACGAGGTTTGTGACAAGCATATTCTAATGGCCACCAGGATCCTCACCCCCTAGTATCTGTACCCTTGTGCAATTCCCTCCCTTTGTGTGTGGGCAGAACCCGTGACTTCCTTCTAACCAATAGAATACAGAAAGGTGACAAGGTATACATAATTATGTGTGTGTGATAAAATTATATGAGATTGTAGCACCCATCTTGCTGGAGTCTCTCGCTCCCTTGCTGGCATGGAAGCAGCAAGCCACCACATTGTTGGGCTGCCTGTTTTAGGGGTCTCATGTAGCAAGGAACTGAGGGAAACCTCCAGGAGCTAAGAGTATCCTCCAACCAAAAGCCAGCAAGAAACTGAAGCCTCAATTCTACAACCACAGGAAATCAAATTCTGCTAATGAAGTCTTCCCTATTCAAGCTTCAGATGAGACCACAGCCCTAGCCAACATCTTGACTACAGCTTGTAAGACTCTGAACAAAGAACCAAGTTAAGTCAGGCCTACGCTCCTACCCCATAGAAAGTGTGAGATTATAAATTTGTGTTGCTTTAAGCCACTACATTTGTAGAAATATGTTATGCAGCAAAGACTAATACAAGGTAGAACTAAATACTGCATAACAATAGCATGTGAGTTAGGAGGAACATACACAAAGTTAAAGTAGTTTCTTTGAATTATATAAAAGGAGAGAACAGTTTGGATTTTAAGTCAAACATGTATTCAAAAAATGTTTAAGTAATCACCAGTAAAAAATAACTAAAACAAACCAGTAGCTTCCAATTCAGCAGAGAGAAGAAAGGAATTTAAAAAAACCTACCACAGGCAAAAGAAGGCAAGAAATACAGGAGAATGTAGAATAAAATGCATTAAAAAGGGTGGAAATAAATGTATCAAAAATCAGAATAAATTAGTAATCACAGAAAGACAGAAAATGAGACTAAACTTTTAAAGTAAGAGAAGGGTGCCTGGGTGGCTTGGTTGAGCATCCAACTCTTGATTTCAGCTCAAGTCATGATCCCTGGGGTCATGGATCAAGCCCCACGTTGGGCTCCATGCTGAGCATGGATAGTGCTTAAGATTCTCTTTCTCTCTCTGCCCCTCCCCCATGCTCTCTCTCTTTAAAATACAATTTTAAAAATTATAAAAATAAGAGAACAGCGATCTGCTATCTACAAGTTAAACGCTTTAAACATAAGGGTACATAATAGCTGGCAATAAAAGCCTGGGAAAAAATATGCCAGGAAACAAAACAGATTTAAAAAACATTTTTTAATGTTTATTTATTTTTGAGACAGAGAGAAAGATAGTTGGGGAGGGGCAGAGAGAGCAGGAGACACAGAATCTGAAGCAGGTCCCAGGCTCTGAGCTGTCAGCACACAGCCCTGACGCAGGGCTCGAATTTATGAACTGTGAGATCATAACCTGAACTAAAGTGGCATGCTTAACCAGCTGAGCCACCCAGGCGCCCCAAAACAAATTAGATATTAAAGCATAAATTCTATAGCTTAAATTTCAGATCATTTTTAAAAATTAGGGCCATGTTTTGTCCAATCTCTCTCTCTTTTTTTTAAGCTTGTTTATTTATTTTTAGAGAGAGTGTGTGAGTGTAAGTGTGAGTTTGAGGGGGTGGGGTACAGCAGGGAAAGGGTAGAGAAAGAAGGAGAGAGAGAGAGAGAGACCCGAGCAGACTTCCTGTTTTCAGGGCAGAGTCTGACACGTAGCTTGATCTCACAAACCGTGAGATCATGACCTCAGCCAAAACCAAGAGTCAGTCGCTTAATGACTGAGTCACCCAAGGATCCCTGTCCAATCTCTTAAAGAAGTAAACCATTTACTGAGAGTGCTCAAGGCTTTGTACCAGTCTCATAGCTGGTAGAGCAATTTTGTGAAAACGCCTAACACAGCATGCTTACCATATAAGCAAGAACAGAGGGCAGTAACAAGACAGGCTATATAAATGACAGAATTAAAAGTAATGCACATTACGCTTCCACCCAAGATAGAGTAACTATGACCAGATTTACTCTCCTACCTGAAACCACCATTGAAGCAAGAAAGGTGCACAATGGAAACTTTTGGGGATGAGTATGTTCAAATCTTGACTGTGGTGAGAGGTTCATGGGAGTACATCTTTCAAAATTTAGCAAATCATACATTTTAAATATGTACAGTTTTTGCACAGCAAAGGAAACCATCAACAACGTGAAAAGGCAACCTACTAAATGAGGGAAGATATTTGCAATGATATAGTTGATAAGGGGTTAATATCCAAAATATGTTAAAGAACTCATACCATTCAACACCAAAAAAACCTCCAAGCAATATAATTAAAAAATGGGCAGAGTACCTGAATAGACACTTTTCCAAAGAAGATATCCAGATGGCCAACAGACACATGAAAAGATGCTCAACATCACTCATCATGAGGGAAATGCAAGTCAAAACTATAATGAGATTATCACTTCACACCAGTCAGAATAGCTAGTATCAGAAAGACCAGAAATAATGAGCATTGGTGATGATATAGAGGAAAGAGAACACTTGTATACTGTTGGTGCAGCCACTATGGAGAACAGTATGGAGGTTCCTCCAAAAATTAAAAATTAAAATGCATAAAATTCAGTAATTCTACTTCTGGGTAGAGAAAGAAAATGAAAATAACTAATTAAAAAAGATATATGCACCCCTCTGTTTACTGCAACATTTATAACAGCCAAGATATGGAAGCAACCCAAGTATCCATTGAAAGATGAATGGATAAATAGATGTGGAGGCGTGCAAGCATGTACACACACACACACACAAATGATTATTACGTAGCCATAAAAAAGAATGAAATCTTGTCCTTTTTGACAACATGGATGGACCTAGAGGGAGGGTATTATGCTAAGAGGACTAAGTCAAATACAAATACCATAAGATTTCACTTATATGGGGAATCTGAAAAAACAAAACAGACAGACAGAAACAGATTCATAAATACTAAGAACAAACAGGTAGTTGGCCAAGAGGAAGGGGATAGGAGAATAGAAGAACTAGTTGAATAAGATTAAGAGATACAAACTTCCAATTATAAAACAAATAAATTATGAGGGTGAAAAAAAGTACAGCCTAGGGAATAATACTCTAATATCTTTGTATGGTGACAAATGGCAACTACACTTGATAAGCATTTCATAATATACATAAATGTCGAAATCACTATTTTATACATGAAACTAATAAAATACTGTATGTCAACTATACTTCAACTAAAAAATTTTTTTAAGGACAACAGATATTTTTTTAATGGGCAAAAGACACTTCATAGAAGAAGATATAGGAATGTTCAAGAAGCAATGAAAATGTGCTCAATATCTTTATTCATCAGGTAAATGTTAATTAAAACCACAATGAGATACCACTACACATAGTCCAGACTGGATAAAATTTTCAAAGAGTAAAACCAAATGTTGTTGAGAATGTGGAGCACCTAAAACTTCTATAATAAAATAGAAAAAATTGGAAAAAATTCTTGCAGTCCCTTAAAAAATTAACATAAACCAACTCTATGACCTGGCAATTCCACTCCGAGGAATTTACCCAAGAAAGATGAAAATGTATGTCCATGCTGGGGCGCCTGGTCCGTTAAGTGCTGAACTCTTGGTTTCGGCTCAGGTCATAACCTCACAGTTTCATGAATTCAAGCCCTGCATCGAGCTCCTTACTGACAGAGGGAACCTGCTTGGGATTCTCTGTCTCCCTCTCTCTCTGCCCCTCCTCCATTCATGCTGTCTCCCTCAAAATAAATAAATAAACTTAAAAAGAAAGAGAAAGAAAAGGAACGGAAATATATATCCATGAAAAGACTTCCATAAAAATGTTTACAGCAGTTTTATTCAAAACAGCCAAAAACTGGAAATAGTCCTAGTGTCCATCAATAGTATAATGGATAAACAAACTAGTATATTTCATACAGTGGAATACTACTCAGCAATAAAAAAGGAACAAAGCATTGGGGTGCCTGACTGGCTCAGTTGGTGGAGCATGCAACTCTTAGTCTTGGGGTTGTAGATTTGAGCCCCACGTTGGGTGTAGAGATAACTTGAAAATAATCTTCTAAATTTTTTTTTAAAAATTAAATAAAAAGGAATAAACTATTGATAAACAACACGGTTAGATCTCATGGGGTGTGGAGATAACAAAAATAATCTTTTGAAAATTTTTTAAAAATTAAATAAAAAGGAATAAACTGATACAACATCATAGTGAAATCTTAATTCTCACAAGCATCAATCTTAAATAGATTAACAAAAAATTAAATCTTTTCAATTTTAACTTCTAATACAGTAAATACCAAAGGATTTAACTCACAGAGCTCTTCAGGGTACTCAATAAGTTTTAAATGTACAAAGGAGGTCATGAGACAAAAAAGCTTAAACACTTCAGATCTAGTAAAAGTTGAATATGGGCATGCCCTACAATCTAACCATTATATTATTCAACAGATACAAGAAATCTCAAATTTGTGTGTACCAGATGTACAAAAATATTATAACATTATTTGTAATAGCAAAAACCTGAAAACAACAAAATATCCAATGGCTGAGGAAGGGATAAATCAATATATTCATACAGTAGAATTCTAAACAGTAAAAATAAATGAACTATAGCTAAACCCATCAACAGAGATAATTCTTGGGAACATGGATGATACATATTTGACCACAATTTGAGTGAAAAAAGGTGAAGAATATACATATACACACACATATATATAGTACAATTCCACTTATGTAAAATTAAAACAAGCAAACCTAAACAGTGTATTCTTTAGGAATGCACAGTGGTAAAAAGCTAGGCAATGATAAACACTAAATTAAGGATAGTGGTTATCTCTGGAGAAAAAGGAAGATAATGGGATGAGGGAAAGGCAGAGAGGGGGCTACAATTTTTATTTAATGAATGCTCTTCAGCAAAGCGCAGTCCTCCTTTATCAAGGTCATAATTCTCTTCAACTGTCAAGCTTTAAGTCGGACACTCCGAGAGCAGTGAAAGAACTGAGAACATCCATCTGACTGGCAAGACTGAATGAATTCCAGTGACCAACTGGATTCCAGACAACAAAACCAGACTGTCCTCATGTCTACTTTAAAAGTGGGGTGGGAAGGGTGGTGAAGGCATTGCTAACCAGCAGGCCAAATAGCCTAAAACCATAATATTTCATTTTGAGAATACTATCTTACTAGAATGTCTCCTTATCATTTTGTATAAATGAATAAATGAATAAATTCCAGTCACAAAACAATTTTTATAATAGTATCAAGATGTTAATATGCATAATTTTTAGAGTTCTGTTGTTTTCTAAGTCCATTCAGTCTTTCCTCTTGCTGTTAAAGGCAGCTTGCACTGAAAAGTTAAAGAACTTTAAGACAGTCCACACCTATTATGAGTCAAAGATTTTTCCAGTCATGCAACTGAATTATTTCAACCTTGAAGTACTTATATACTTTCATTGGGTAAAATACCTCTTTTGAGTCTCATGAGTACATTACAGGGATAAATAAGATGACATTTATAATAATTCTTTGAAATCTTCAGATAGAGGGCCTATATTAAACTTTATTATTATTTTTAAAGTTTTATTCTAAGAATAAAAATCTGGCATTCCCTGAGTTTACACAACAGGAAATTAAAATTGCTCAAAACTCAACTTTAGACACTGTTTCAGTTACTAATTTCTGAATAACAAAACACTCTCAAACTTCATGGTTTTAAAAAACAATTTATTAATAAATAAATAATAAAAACAATTTATTATCTCTCATGGGAAGACCACATACAATGAAAGGTGCACAGGAATATAAATGTGATACGTAAACAGTCTGTTTTGGCAAGAGCACAGTGTAAGTAGGGAAAGCAGGAATTATAGGGAAAAGGAGGAACAGAGACTGAAGAGTTTAGAATAAACTGGATACCACAATGAGCTAAAAGTACACAACCACCAGAATGGCAAAATATGAAAACTAACCAAATGTTAGTGAGGAAGTGGATGACATGCCGTGAATGTAAAACGTTACAACCTTGACTTTGAGAAAAGGTCTGGTAGTTTCTAATAAAACTGAACACACAAGCACCAAGGCCCAGCTACTCCAACCCTGAGTATTTACCTATGAAAAATGAAATTACATATCCACAAGAAGACTTGTACAAGAATGTTCATAGCAGCTTTATATATAATTGTCAAACCTTAAAACAGCTAGGTGTTCATCAATAGGTAAATCAATGAACTGTGGTATATTCATACAATGGAATACTACTCAGCAATAAAAAGGAACTACCAAACATACAACATTGGTGAAATCTCAAAAACATGCTGAGTGAAAGAATCTTACACAGGAGCACCTGAGTGGCTCAGTCAGTTGAGCATCTGACTCTTGATTTTGGCTCAGGTCATGATCTCACGTCCGGCTCTGCGCTCACAGCACGGAATCTGCTTGAGATTCTTTCTCTTCCTCTCTCTCTCTCTGCCCCTCCCTAACCTAAGTGCGTACATGCACACTCTCTCTCTTTCTCTCAAAATAAATAAATGAACTTTTAGAAAAAAGAAAATCTTATACCAAACAGTAAATACTGTTTGATTCCACTTACATGCAGTTCTAGAACAGGCACGTCTAATCTATGGTAGGGGGTGAAAATCAGAACAGCGATTGTTCCGGAGAGAAGGGGAAGCTGACGGTGAGAATTAACAGGGAAGGGGCATAAAGAACTTTCTCACTTGATGGTAAAGTTTTGTATTTTCATAGAGGTTTTGGTTACACAAATGTACGCATTTCTTCGAGTTTAGCAAATAGACACTAAAAATCTGTGCATTACATCAAATATAAATGTTATCTCCAAAGAAAAAAACAAAGAATTGATGATATGCATGTTGAAGAATTTAGGGGAAAGTAGGAAGCTGTCTGCAATTTACTTTCAAATGTGTCAAAAATATAAAATGAACTGATAGAAGAACGGACAACTGGACAGACATGCAATAAAACAAACATAATAAAATGTTAATAGTAGAATCTACGCAATAGTTTAACAGCTATTTGCTGCAAAATTCTTCTGACTTTGTTATGAAACTACTCATTTAAAAAAAGGGTTTTTTCATGCCATTTTAGAATTCGGCCTGTATCGTTCTGTCAACAGAAAGTCCTCCCAGGAAAACAGAAGCACCTAACTCTGTAAGGAGTAATCAATCAAGGTTTCAAGAGGTATCCACTGGGGCTCCTGGGCTGGGTCAGTCGGTAGAGCATGCGACTCTAGATGTCAGGATGCTGAGTTCAAGCCCCATGACGGGTGTGGAGCCTACTTAAAATAAAGATTAAATAATAATAATAATAGGGAAGTATCCACTGAGAGAATGCAGCTACAAATGAACAGCATATGCAAAAGCAATCCCACTGAAAATAAGTTTAAACTTATTTTCACTAGATTCCAATCGAATTAATATTTTTAGTTAAAATTTTAACCTGAGATAATAATGCACTGGACAAGACTTTCATTTAAATGTTCACTATTTTATGTATGCTAGCTTAGTAAAGTTCCCCAAATTACTATTTGAGGTATTTGTTCTTATTTACCCACACAATTACTATTCTATTAAAAAAGTAAAAATCTATCTTTTCTTCCAAAATGTGCTACCAAATGACAATTCTTCCTAGTTAGTATCTTCAACAACATGGGTAAAACTATGTCAAGATGAGACTTCAATACGCTCTTAGCCTTCAAGTATTACTAAGTGCTCATTACTAACTTACAGAGTTAAGTCTAAAAGTGGTTTGGTTTGAGCCTGGTAAAAGTATTAGGAGCAAATGACAATGAAATCTGTTTTTGAAATGAAAAACAGTAAATCCAATTTTAAGTTCAATTTTGCTTATTAGCCAGAACAATCATTTTCAAGCTCTCCTTCACATGCAGTGTTTTCAGTCTGTTTCACAGAGGGGGTGTGTGGGGGATTTCAACACCTAACTTGGTTTTCAAATTTAGAAATATAGGTTCCAGTACCAGCCCTATGATCCTGAACGAATCACTTACCCTTTTGAACTTAGTTTCCTTACATACAAACAAGGATAATACCTACAGTCACAGGAAAAAAGAATTAAACATGCTTTGTGAACTTGAACCCTTATTTCTCCAAGGATAGCTCCAGACCAGAAGCACTGGAATTGCTTGAGAGCTGATAAGAAATGCAGAATCTAAGACCACATTCCACATCTACTTAATCAGAATATGCACTTTAACAAGATCTCAAGGTAATTAACATGCACATTTACCTCTGAGAGGCACTGCTGTAAAGCATACTATAGATGGTAGGTATCTTCACCACAAAAATTAGCTCATTGGGCGCTCTTTTCCTTCTGAGGAAGTCCTATGATCTAGTAACTCATTAACAATATGACATCAACAACACTGACATCATCTTCCTCAGCAGCTACCATTTCCCTTACTGAGAAACTACTGAATATGGATTCTGGCGTAGGTTTTACCACTAATTTGCAACATAATCTTAAGCAAATCACTTCAATATCCAAGGTCTTTCTTCTTACATGTAAAATGAGAGGATCAGACCACTAGTTCCCAGTCTGAGGTCTCAGGACTCACTGAGGTCTAAAAAAGTAGTAATGGAGGGAGGCAACACAGTATGTTATTAAGAGTATATCTCTGGAATCAAATGGCTCTTGGGTCACTTGGGCTCTGCCACCTAATAGTGTGTGACCGAGGGGGTTCCCTGGGTGGCTCAGTCAGCTGAGTGTCCAACTTTGGCTCAGGTCATGATCTCACAGTTTGTGAGTTCGAGCCCCACGTCAGGTTCTGTGCTAAACCTGCTTCAGATTCTGTGTCTTCCTCTGTCTCTGCCCCTCCCCCGCTCATGCTCGCTCGCTCGCTCGCGCTCTCTCTCTCTCTCTCTCTCAAAACTAAATGAACATTAAAAAAACAGTATGTGACCAAGGGCAAGTTATGCAAGTTATTTAATCTTCCTAAACTTTAATGTCTTCAACTGCAAGTTAGGATTATAATAGTAAGTACCTCGGAGATCAAGCAGTATACTATATAATTACAAATGAGTGCTCTGTTGGATAACTTTTTTAGGGTGATAGAAAATCTACATCTTGACTGCAATGGTGGTTACACAGATATATATACCTGTCAAAACTTTTCCAACTATACACTTAAAATGGATGCACTTTAAGTAAATTATGCCTCAAAAAGCTAACTTTTAAAAAATGTTTATTTTTGAAAGGGCAAGAGGGGCGGAGAGGGGAACAGAAGATTCGAAGTGGGCTCTGTGCTGGCACTTAACCGACTGAGCCACCCAGGAGCCCCACAAAAAGCTAATTTCGAAAGTAAGAAAGAAAAAGAGAGAAAAAAAAGAGAATGTGCTCTAGAGTCAGATTGTGTGAGTTCACATCCTGGCTCTGCCACTTGCAAAGTGAACAACTTTGCACAAAATTATTTAACCCCTCTATGCGCCCTCAATTTCCACTTTTGTAAAATAAGACAACTAACAAGAATCTCACTTCACAGAGCTATTATAATGATTATACTAGGGATTCTTATGAGATCATACACACACAGAGCTTTGCATATATTAACTGCCTCATAATGTTAGCTATTGTTATTTCTACTGCCTATTTTCTATATTTCAAAAACCATATTTATCCACAATAAGGCCTCAGTGAAAATATTATGCTGTTTTATTTTGGACTGGAATTATATCAATATGTTATGTACCTCACGTGGATCAATACAGTGTGGGTAACAGTGACTAGAACAACTCTGATTGACAGTTACACGTACCTTTATTTAATTAACATGGAGATAAAGTACATTAACAACTTATGTATAAGTAATAATAAATTACAATTTAAGTAATAATAACAATAAATTCATGGGACCCAAGAAAGAAAATAATAAAAGGGTTTCTTTCTAATAAACATGTTTAAATAGCTGCTATGCTACCATATGATCCAGCAATTCCACTTTAGGGTCACAAAGACGTATTTGGACACCCACGTTTGCGGCAGCACTATTCACAACAGCCAAGAGGTGGAAACAACCCATATGTCTATCAACAGAGGAATGGATAAGCAAAATGTAGTACATATACACAATGGAATCTTATTCAGCCTTTAAAAAGAAGGATAACTAACGCTACAACATCGATTGAACTACACAGACACTGAGCTAAATGAGCCAGTCACAAAAAGACAAAGACAGCATTGTCTGTATATGAGATACCTAGAGTAAATTCATAGGGACAGAAAGCAGAAGAGTGGTTACCAGGGTCTGGGAGGAAGAAGGCATGGGGAGTTATTTAATGGATACAATTTCAGTTTTGCAAAATGAAGAGTTCTAGAGATTGATTCGCAAGACAACATGATAACACTAAGCGGTACATGTTAAAATGGTAAATTTTATTCCATGCATATTTTTCCACAATGAAAAAAATTATAAATAAATGGGACGGCGGTTCTTCCAGTATTAACACTTTATATAAAGTTTTTACACTTTAAACTCTTAACGAGCAACCTTCATTGTATTCTAGGGCACCACATATATGCATCCATCACAACACCTGAAACAATTTACTGGCAGTCTTTGACTTGTACATAGTAAATCTAAATCTTTTCATACATGGAACTTGGCCCTTTGTTTGGCCTTCATTCTTCAGGTGACTTATGGTTTTGAGCTATGGGTGAGGCAGTGCTGCTTGCCCGTCAATAACCCTCAGGAAAATGACTACCTTCCTCAGGTGACAGGAGTATCACCTCTGCCAGCCCACAGAACCCCAGGACCAAAAGAAGCCTGAAGCACACTCACTTACTTGAGGCTACAATTCAGAGAAGATGGGCGGGAGGGGCCCTGCAAAAAAGGAAAAGTAAGGCACTCAGCCACACTCAGCTAGATGCCTTGAGTGGTATATGTGTATGGCAGACAGGCTGGTTAAAGCCTCTGTGGTCTTGTGCTATAGTGTCGAAGAAAAACCCTTTTACCTCATCTAAGCCAGCAGGGGTGACCAAAGGGAGACGGCTAGATGGTCCTATCAGAGGTTACCATCCCTTCTCCCCATTCGTGACAGTCTTACTAACCAAGTTACCCACCTCAGACTGAGGTAGCCTCTATAGAGATATAGAAATTATAATATTTTTTGGCTTTCAATAAACCCTCCTTCATAAGACATCAATTCCTGGACATTCTTCTTTCAAATGCATTTTTAGCAAATCATTTCCCTTGAAAAGGGAAAATGCCTGTTAGGACTTACTATTTATACCCCTACTGGCCTATCGACCACCTTGAACACAGGTGACTTTATACAGTTTTGTATTCTATACAGTATAGTTTACCTGGTTAATTCTCCTCTGAGGCCATAATTAAAACATAGGATTCCCTCTCACTTCCCTTTGGGTAACGTTTCTTCCATGAAACTAACAGTGCTTCAAACTTCACTTCCTAGAGAAACTATGTCTCAGTAGAAAGAATTGTCAGACCTATATTTGAATACCATTTCTGCCACCTGATACCTGTATGATGCTGAGCAAGTTACTTAACTTCCCTAAGACTCAGTTCTCACATCAATGAAACAGGAATTCCACCACCTACTCACTAGGAGTATTGTAAAGAATAGAAATACACAGGAAATCTTCACTTTACAGAGTTCTAATATGCACAAATTCCAGTTACCACAGTTTAGTTAAATAATTCCAATCCCCCACAACACAATTCAAATTTCAGTTACCACAGTACATTAACTGTAAGTGACTGAATACAGTGCTCACTTCACTACTAGGTGTTTAGCCCACAAATCACTATGTAAATAATAGAAGCACATCACAATCAGTGCCTAACTGATTTGAAAAGTCACTTCTTTCAAAGTCTGTTGCTGGATTTGACAAAATAAACTGCAAGGGAACAAAAAGTAAGCTGTTGGTGGACCCCTCATCAGTAACGATAAAAGCCAGGAGGCAATGAATAATATATATAAAGTGCTGAGAGAAAAAGAACTCTCTTTCTAAACTTGTTTTGGTTTTTTTTTTCTTAGTGTTTATTTATTCCTGAAAGAGACAGGGCACAAGCAGGGGATGAGCAGAGAAACAGAGGGAGACAGAACCTGAAACAGGCTCCAGGCTCCGAGCTGTCAGCACAGAGCCCGACGCGGGGCTCGAACTCACAAGCCGTGAGATCATGACCTGAGCTGAAGTCAGTCACTTAACCAATGGAGCCACCCAGGCGGCCCAACTGCCTAAACTTCTAACAATGGATAAGACATCAAGGCAAAAACTGTTGGTGACTGTTCACTGCACATCTGTTAATCAGTTCATATACAGATAGCAAAGCATGTAGCTGAGTTGCTGCCTTGTCTCTGGTGATGAATATAGATGATATTTTACAAAAATGAATAATCGAAAGAGGGAAATGGCCAACAGTGATGAAAGTGTAGCACAGACACAAAAAGTGATAATGTTGGAAGTGAAATTCCAATCAAACATAAACGGAGGTACTGAAGAAAACAGCTGACCTGGGCAATGTTGACGGCTGCCATTCCAGGGACTCTAGATATGCAGCCAGAGGAACATAATGAAGGCAACTTATCAACATAAATGAATAAAGTGGTTGTTGAGAAAAGGATGAAGATGGACCAGGAGAAGTGAGGCTTAGCAAAAACGCTTTGCATTTAAAAGAAGTTTCAGGGTACCTGGGTGGCTCAGTCAGTTGAGCTTCTGACTTTGGCTCAGGTCATGATCTCACGGTTTGTTTGTGAGTTTGAGCCCCACGTCAGGCTCTGTGCTGACAGCTTGGAGCCTGGAGCCTGCTTTGGATTCCGTGTCTCCCTCTCTGTCTGCCCCTCCTCCTCTCATGAGCGTGCTCTCTCTTACCCTCTCAAAAACTAAACATTAAAAAAAAATTTTAAAGAACTCTCAGAGATATTTCACAATATTGAAAGTGAAAAGAGTAAAATGTTGGAAGCGGATCCAAACTTAGAAGGGAGCAGGACAATTCATCAAGACATAGAAAAATTATTCATTCCATAAGTTATACGACAAGAAGTCTAGCACAGTTCAAACTACTCTGGATAAGGTCTTTTACAAAGAAATAATACATTTATTATAATAATCATATTAATTATAATTCTAATGAGTTAATTATATTATTAATATCATTCTCAATGTTTTTCATGTTTTATAGTATACTAAATATTAGTTTTACTATTTTTTCATTTTTCTATATATCCATAAACAACAATAAGAGAGTTTATAGGGTTTGACAAAAAATTTCAAAGGTCACAAAACAATCATAACTTTTCCCATCGATTATTAAGACTACTTTGCCAGGTTTTAACTTGTAAGGCCCTCTGCGCTGTCCCATACCACCATAAAGAGTGAGGACTGCCTGTACCTATAACTTCTGGCACATCAAGGAGCATATTATTTCACAACTGAAGAGAAAACCTCAACCTTTATGATCTGCTCCAACAAAAAGGAATCTGGGAAAAAAAGGAATTTGAAATGATCTTGGGCGATGTTAAGAAGACAGGTTTTCAGGTATTTCAGTGACTAACAACTGCTGCGGTCTCTGAGCATGCAATTCCCCAAACTCTTTTTATTACTCAAAATACACGCAGCTTAGTGCTGAAAGACAGGATTCTTGAGTAATTATTCAATTTGTCCTTTGTGACAGTATTGTTTCACCTGTCCATATTCCTTGCATGCTGGGACAAAGCAACAAGTGTGTGACAGTATAATGGTATAGTAGCTTTAGAATCAGACCTCAACTCGAACACCATCTCTCCACCATTTTTTGCCACCTTAGGCAAAGGCTGAAAGAGAGAAGAGGAAGTGCTTAGCAAAGTGTGGCACAGAGTAAGCACTTAGATATGGCTATGATAATAGCCTTATTATCTTTAAACGATATTATCTTTAATATTCCCATCATTGATGTACATACCACGATAATGATATAATTGTATTTGTTTTAAACATATCATTATTAACCAGCATATTCCTCAAAGATCAAATTCTCTTACTCCAAAAAAAAAAACGATAGATACTTTCTGCATCCTGGATACTAAGACTTGACCTCAACTTCCTCCAAATAATTTTCTCCCAGGGTACATGTGCAAAGGGCAGCCAATATTCACTTACTCCCTTCTTACAACCCCTGATTCTTATGTCAAAACTCGCCTGGCAGTCTGCTCAGTTTCCTCCTCTGAGGACATTAAGACCAAAAGCCATTTCATTTCCCATTTCTCACAGCTATCTGGCAGAACGAACAGTAGTATCTTGCACCCTCAGAGCTCACATGACTTAACTGTCAGTTTTCTCTTGATTCTAATCCTTGGTTCTAAACCAAGAGCCATTATCACCTATAGCCACCCATAAATATGCAAAGGACCTAACGGTCACCTAAAGCCAACCCCTTTTCTTTACTAAATAATTCCTTATAAAATAACTCATGTGAGTTAGTTCAGTAGTATCTGTTTCAATGCTTTGAGTGACCTCCACCACCAGTCAAGCCATTCCATGATTATTACCTTTAGGTAAAAGTTTCCTTATGCTGAAGCAAAATCTCCCCCCTTGCCGGTGGGCTCCATCCAGATACTCTGATTCCACATTCTAGAGAAATCTGGAAGTTTAACTGCTCTACATGACAGCCGGTCTGATGTTTGAAGACTATGGCAATGTCTTCATGTCGCTCTTCCATGTTACACACTCCCAGTTCAGAAAGCATGATTTTACGTCCCTTTCTCTCACGGACCTTCTCTGGACCAGGTGTGGGCTTGCCAACACGATCTAAAAACAAACTGGCAAAGCGCTTCCTTACCATCATTTGGGCTGCCACCTAATTATACTACGAATGATCCCTCTGTCCATATTCTTCCATTATTATATAAAAACTACTACCGTAAACTAGTAGTTCAGGAAATGTGACTCTCAGCCTAAATCATGGTGTAAAGGGAATGATTTAAAGTCCTGAACACTAAATAGTTCAGTTTTCTTTTTTCTTTTTTTTATTTAGTCAACTACTGTGAGGAGAATAAAGGGGGATTAGCTGGCATGAAACTCCTGCCTCTTCCCTACAAAGCCAAACAAACGTCTGGGGAAAGGCCCCAACAATGGGAAGCTTAGCTAAGAAGAGTCGCTTCCTGTCCCCAGAAAGTGGGTCCAATTAAACGAAGGCAGCAGCAGCCAAAACCGTATTCTCTGCACTTTGCCGAAACAGGTGGGCACCAGAAGGATCAAACGTCGTGCTCTTAAAACTTAACGAAAGTAAAGTGCATAGAAAAAGTGGCAGATTTTTCCGGTGTTCTTCCCAACCTAGTGGAGGAAGAGCTGGGGACACACACACACACACACACACACACACACACACACGCTAGGGGGCAACTGGTGCCGGTCAGGGCAAGCAGCTGGAGAAGAATTTTCCCCAAGTCCCCAGAAGGTACTATCAGTGGAAGTAGTGTCCTCAGATGAACCCTAACCCTGAGGTAGTCGAACAGGAGGCAGGCAGAGCGGCACAGGGACTTGGTCCCCTGCGCTCCTGAGCCCGACCCGATACCTTCCCTAGAGGTGACCGAAGAGGTCCGATGGGAACAGGGAAAGAGGAAGGAAAAGACCCGGGAGTTTTCACGTCTGGGGTAAGACTAAGGACCTGTTCCCTTCTCCTGTGCCCTTAGGCCAAAGGTGGTGGCAGCAACAGCAGGAGCAGGTGTCCCAGGCCCTCATTCTAAAGAGCAGAATCCTCCACCTCCCAACCCCCTCTAGGGCCGCCCCAGCCTGCCCCACTCCGCGCGTCATAAAGGAATCCCCATCCCCAGTCCTGGCCCTCAGGCCTCCCCTCCGGTCCAGCGGGGGGCTCCCCACTTCTCTCCCGAACCCCAAACTCAACCCTCCCCAAGCCGTCCGGACCCCGGCACGCCTCACCCGACACCCTGGATTCCCCCCTCCGCTCCCCTCCTCGGCAGAGCTCCCATTCCTGCCCCCAGGCCGGGGCTCCTCCACCCCACTTGGCCGGCCAGGCCTGGTGCCTCCCCTGGCGGCCAGGTCCGCCCTCCGCCTTCCTCACGCCGCGTCTCCCCTCGGACCGGCGCCCTCCCTCCCTGCCTCCCGCTTCAGGCCCGGGCGCCCGCACTCACAGAACTCGGCGATGAACCAGGTCACCGCGTAGTTCTCCTCGCACCAGTCCAGCGTGGACGTCGTGGGGCCCCAGTAGCCCTCGCGGTCCGCGGCCGGAGCCATCGCGCACGCAGCCGCCGCCCAGGCGCTCCGCTGGCTGCGCTCGGCTCGGCAAGCTCCNGACGACGGTTACCCAGGCTGCCTGTCCCGCCCAGACACACCCCTGGCTGTAGGCTTGGGGTTCCTGATATACCTGAGGCTGTTTTGTGTCTGGACGTGTTAGAGACTGTGTGTGTGTGTGTGTGTGTGTGTGTGTGTGTGTGTGTGTGTTTAGAATTAACTAGAGCGGGGTGCGTTGACTCTGTGTGTGTGTGTGTGTGTGTGTGTGTGTGTGGTTAGATTTAACTAGAGCGGGGTGCGTTGACTGTGTGTGTGTGTGTGTGTGTGTGTGTGTGTGTGTGTGTGTGTGTGGTTAGATTTAACTAGAGTGGGGTGCGTTGAGCCTTCGGCAAGCCCTGGCCTGATAAAACCTGTGCAGAGATGCACAGTATCTTTCTCAGTGTCTTCCTTTGACTGCAGGCCTCAAACGGAACCCAGAGACAGAACTCTCCCAGCCCCAGGGACTCTTAGGAAATAAACAGTGCTTTTCTGATAAAGATATAAGTAAGCATCTCTTGGGAACGAATGGAAAGGGCAACAACCCTGGAGCAAAAAAAAAGGGGGGATGCGGGGAGGGTGAGGGCATTGAGATTCTGTAAAAGAATTTAACTAAAGCAGAGCTTGCATGCCTCAGTTGAGGCTGCCAAGCCCAGAGGTTTCTACTGTCTACCTATAATTGTACCCTATTCTCCAGGCAACTAGCAGCGTCCCCTCCTCCAGCCTCAAAACTGTAACACTCCACAGACCTGCTGGAGGGATCTTTTAAATGTTTTGTTTGTTGGTTGGCTTTAGGTTTTTGGTTTTTTGCAAAGAGAAAGAGCAAGTGCAAACATGGGAGGGGCAGAGGCAGAGGGAGAGAGAATCCCAAGCAGGCTCCGTGCTGTCACTGTAGAACCAGACAAGGGGCTCTATCTCACAACCATGTGATCATGACCTTAGCTGAAATCAAGAGTCAGATGCTTAACCAGAGAGCCACCCAGGTGCCACTGGAGGGATCTTTTAAAAACACAACTGCAACTGTCCCTGCTCCTTGTGTTCAGCTGTACAAACTCTTCCCTAGCTCGGAATGTTCTGGGTCCATTGCCATCTCAACCTTTGCCCCTGCTGTTCAGCTGGGGCTGTCTTCCACTCTTCTCTCTTTGGCTAACTCTCACTGGCCCTTTAAAATCTAGCTTCCCGGGGCACCTGGGTGGCTCAGTCGGTTGATCATCTGACTTTTGATTTTAGCCCAGGTTGTGATCCCAGGCTCATGGGATTGAGCCTCACATGGAGCATGGGGCCTGCTTAAGACTCTCTCTCTCCTTCTGCCCCTCTTCCCTACTCTCATTCTCTCCCTCTCTGTCTCAAATAAATAAATAAATAAATAAATAAATAAATAAATAAATAAATTAGCTTCCTGAAGCATTGCCTAAATTTCACCGCAAGAGCTCCCTTGCCCTTGGTTCACACCCTCCAGTGATACATCCTGATCAGAAAGCTTGCTGTCCATTCTTTTTTTTTTTAAAGTTTACTATTTATTTTGAGAGAGAGAGAGAATGAAGGGAGGGGCAGAGAGAGAGGGAAAGGGAAAATCCCAAGGAGGGTCTGCACTGTATGTGCAGAGCTGGACATGGGGCTCGATCCTACAGACTGAGACACCCAGGTCCCCCCCTTGCTAGCCATTCTTTATGGTCCTAGCACCTAGGACTCTGCTGGACCATGCAGTTTGAAATGAAGATTGTAGTTAAGGATGACACAATTGTATTTTCTAAAGGGACTAGTCAGCTAAGGTGTAATCAAAGGTGAAAGAGAAAACAGGGGAAAATGAGCCTATGGCCTCTGCAGTGAGGCTAGCAGCTGATAGATGCAAAATCTTTCCTTGCAGAGTGCAGAACCTAGGAATAGAGGCAGTGTGTTTTAATAGAAATAGCAAAATATCTGAAAATTCTCTTTTGAACAGCAGACATTGAACTTCTGCTATGTACTTGGCCTTTGGCCAGGTGCTGGGAACACACTGAGGTAAATATAGGAAGGATCCATGAGGGCAGTCTACAGAGAAATAAAAGCCATTGAGGTGTGGGGAAACTTCAATTTCTAAGCATTTTTTCAATGTCAACTTCTAAAATTTCATTTTTTATGGTTTTAAATATGTATAATAATCATGTGTATGTAACGCGTAAATTAATAAATATACACAGATTTGTATACTCAGAGTGAATAGGCAGAAGGACATACTCAAAAGTGATTTGCTGGAGTATCGGGCTGGCTCAGTTGGTAGAGCATGGGACTCTTAATCTTGGGATTGTGGGTTTAAGCCCCACTTTAGGTGTAGAGATAACTTAGAAATAAAATCTTTAAAAATAAAAAAGTGATTTGCGGGTGAGATTACAGTGAAAACAGTGCAGAGGCCACAAAAATAGACTGATCTGTGATAATATTTTGCCAGGACTAACCCAAAAAGTAGAGTGTTGTGGAAACCCTTGTGGGGAAAGAACCGCTGACCCAGCCAAGTGACTCAGGGCAGGATATGAAGCCTTGACTAAATCAATACCCTGCATATTTCATCACATTTTCATCAACAGTGAAAAAAAAAATCTACTGTGACCAGGACAAAATTTAGGAGAGAAAATTTCTCCTGACCGGGAATGCACTGCCATAGTATCACTCTTTTAAAAAACAAAATGGATTTCACATTCCCTCAGTAATGCCTATCTTTCGGTCCTTCTGACACATTTTTCCCAAGTATAAAAGCAATGCATGGAAATGTAGTGACCCTGAAAAGCCAAAACTACCTTGAAAAAGATCAAAGTTGGAGGACTCACACGTCCCAATTGCAACACTACAAAGCTATACTAATCAAGGCAGTATAATACTGGCATAAGGATAAACATGTAGAGTCACGGAATAGAAGGAAGATTCCAGAAAGAAACCCTTACATTTTTGGTCAGTTCATTTTCAGCAAGGATGCTAAGACAATTCAATAGGGAAAGAACAGTCTTTTCAACAAATGGTGCTGGGACTACTACTACCTGCCAAAGAATGATATTAGACTCCTTCGTGCCACCGAATAAAATTAACTCAAAATGGATCATAGAGTTACATGTAAGAGTTAAAACTATAAATCTCTTGATTTACATAAAAGTAAATTTTTGGAACCTAAGGTTAGGTGGTGGTTTCTTATGTATACAGTCACAAAAGCAGGGGCGCCTGGGTGGCTTAACCGGTTAAGTGTCTGACTCTTAGTTTCGGCTCAAGTCAGGATCTTGTGATTTCATGGGTCTGAGCCCCTCTGCTGCCAGTGCAGAGCCCACATGGGATTCTCTCTCTCCGTCTCTCTCTGCAAATCCCCTGCTCACACTGACTCTGTCTCTCTCTCAAAATAAACTTTTTTTTTTACAAATCACAAGCGCACAAGCAATGTGAAAAATAAAAAAAAATGAAAAAAATAGATAAATTGGACTTCATCAAAATTAAAAGCTTTTGGTTGCAAATCATACCATCAAGATAGTGAAGACAGCCTCCAAATGGG
This sequence comes from Crocuta crocuta, assembly GCF_008692635.1. Taxonomy (NCBI): domain Eukaryota; kingdom Metazoa; phylum Chordata; class Mammalia; order Carnivora; family Hyaenidae; genus Crocuta; species Crocuta crocuta. The sequence goes on from NW_027527824.1 coordinate 53,562, forward strand.
AAGACATATTTACAAATGNGGGTGGCTTAACCGGTTAAGTGTCTGACTCTTAGTTTCGGCTCAGGTCAGGATCTTGTGATTTCATGGGTCTGAGCCCCTCTGCTGCCAGCGCAGAGCCCACATGGGATTCTCTCTCTCCGTCTCTCTCTGCAAATCCCCTGCTCACACTGACTCTGTCTCTCTCTCAAAATAAACTTTTTTTTTTACAAATCACAAGCGCACAAGCAATGTGAAAAATAAAAAAAAATGAAAAAAATAGATAAATTGGACTTCATCAAAATTAAAAGCTTTTGGTTGCAAATCATACCATCAAGATAGTGAAGACAGCCTCCAAATGGGAAGACATATTTACAAATGATATCTTCGATAAGAAACGTGTATTCAGAAACTATGAGGAGCTTTTACAACCCCATAAAAAACACACACAAAACAAATACAATTAGAAATGGGCAAAGCAAATGAATAGACATTTCTCCAAGGAAGACAAACAAATGTCAATAATCTCATGAAACGTTGTTCACGTTTGCCATTAGAGATACGCAAATCAAAACCACAATGAGATACCACTTCACATATTCTAGGGTGACTATAATCCAAACGTAAAACTGCCGGGAGCCGAACCGGCCTCTCTGGATGGCAATCACGGCAAGGAAGTGACAATGTTTGCAGCTCCTCCCATGAGAAATGAAAACTGGTATCTCCTTCTGCTACCATTAGCTCATGTTGGATATAAGCCTGCTGGTATTGACCAGGCCTCACAATATTCCATATCAGACCCATATTCTGAATACAGATACCTCATAAGGAAAAGCATATTCCTGCCTTTACAAGAGAGATTTTAGATGAAAGCTCTATGGGTGATTGTCAAAAGGCTCTTCCTATGGGCCTTGCAGATCCAAGACTTAGGGGGTTAAGAACACAAGAGTTACAATTGAGCCTGGCCCTGAGACAAAGAGCCTATTTCAGGGCAGAACATAGTTACTACATATATCTTTGCTAATTGGTGAAGCATAGCAGTCCCTTCCTCAAGGCCTACATTCCACAAACACCCTCCGTGACACTGGCAACTGGGATGAGGATAGATAAGAGTAGCTAACACAGAAACCCAGGTGTAAGACGGACACATTTAGGGCCCCCATGATGGTTTCCACACACAAACCAATTCAGAAACATTCATCCTCTTGAGAGCCAGACAGAATGACTCCTAGCTTATCTATATACAACTTAACCTATATATTATCCTGTTTTTCACTAAGAGCATCCTGTTAATTCCTTGGTTGTAAATTCACTATGACTGAGATAATTGGGCAGAATATCAAAAACTTGTTATCGCAAAAGGCCTCCCATTGTAGAAATTCCTTTCTCTGACTTCATGTTGTTGCTGAACCTTTAAATAAAGACACAAAAAACCGACAGGACAGAGATGCCTGCCTGGTGATCAGAAAGAATCTCGGGGCTCTCTCACTCTCTTTCGCCGACACCGTCCATCCTTCAGGGACCCCTGGACCTGTCGGAGCCGGCGCGGCCTCCGGCATAAAACAATAACAAATATTGTCAAAGATGCAGAGAAATTGGAACCCTCATACACTCATGGTACGTAAGATGATACAACCACTTTGGGAAAGTTTGGCACTTCTTCAGAATGTTCAGCAGAGTTACTATACGACCTAACAATTCTACCCTTGGCTATATACCAAAAAATTTGAAAACATCCGTCCACAAAAACTGTACAGGAATGTTCATAGCAGCTTTATTCATAATACCCAGAGAGTGGGAACTGATGAATGGATTACTAAAGTATAAAATATCCATGCCGTGGAATACAACTGGCAATAAGAAGAAATGAAATACTCAAACGTGCTACAACATGCATGAACCTTGAAAACATTATACCTCATCAAAGAAGCCAAACCCAAAGGGGTCCATATTGTATGCTTCCGTTTATATAAAACATCCAGAGGAGGCAAATCTTTAGAGATCGAAAGTAAATTAATGGTTGGCTGAAACAGGCAGTGGGAATGGGAAGTGACTGCTGATGGGCACAAGGTTTCTTCAGGAACGATGGAACTATTCTAAAATTAGATTGTGGTCTCGGTTGCACAACTCTGAAGATGCCAAAAATTAAAATATAATTGTGTACTTTATTTTTCCTTAAAGATTTTTTTTTACTTTTAAAGTAACCTTTACACCCACCAAGGGGCTCAAACTCACAACCCAAGAACAAGAGTTGCATGCTCCACTGACTGAGCCAGCCAGGTGCCCCAAAATTGTATACTTTAAAATATACACTAAGTGTTCTAACTGGCTGAACAGGGTGGTCGATGTGTTATATCTCAATAAAGTTGTTCTTTTAAAGAAAGTACTACATTTCTATTTTGGAAAATTGAGAAAACACCCAAAACAGTGTAAAATATAAAGGAAATCACTCCTAATCCCACCAGCCAGTGTTAATCATTGTTAACATGTGAGTATATTTCATTCCAACATTTTATCTATGGATTTGTTTTTTACATTATAGGGCTAATATTGCCTTTGTATTTCACATTCGTCCATAAACATTTCTCATGCCATCAAAAAAAATCCTTGTAAACGTATAATAGTTAATATCATATTCAACATTACAGATATACCACAATGTACTTAAGTATCATATATCCATGATCCATATTTCCCTTATTACTGGGTACTCAGGTTGTTTCCAATCCCTAAATTGACTTTTCAGCTAACAAATGAGACCCCAAATTCTGGGAGCTCTCAGCCANCATACCACAATGTACTTAAGTATCATATATCCATGTTTCTTTTCCCTTATTACTGGGTACTCAGGTTGTTTCCAATCCCTAAATTGACTTTTCAGCTAACAAATGAGACCCCAAATTCTGGGAGCTCTCAGCCAGATTTCTAGTGAAAACTCTTTTCACGAGTTCTCAGGACAACAAGAGAAATCCCAGCTGTAAACCATTGTTTCCACATGAGATATGTTGCCCCATTTCATAACTGCAAAGGAAAGTTTGAAACCACAGAAACCAAGCCTGTAGGCTCACCACAGATCAAATGATTTCATGAGCTACAAGTTACTGTTTGGCCTCTCTTACAGCAAGAGGCCCATTTATAGCAAGTCCCATCCTGGCTTCTGTACGTGGGTGATAGTGGAGTGTCACTCACATACAACACACCGCAACCTGGGGATACGATCCCTGGCCTTTCTGGGAAGAGTCCCTGCCCTCAGGCTGGCTGGAAGCCTATCTGTGCTCCTGCAGCCCTGGTTTCTCCCCCGTGTTACTTCTCTCATATTTCATGGCAGTCTGCCTTCTGGACTCGGTCCCATTCTGTCCCTGAATCTCCAGTCCCTCATGGGGCCTGACACAGAGTTGGTACTCAGGGAATATTTACAGGAACACAATAATAACAACAGGTATTTAGTATATATCTACAATGAGCCAGGCCCTGTCCTGGGTTCTTTACATCGACCGAGTTAATCTTACAACAAGGGGCACCCGAGTGGCTCAGTCTGTCAGGCATCCAACTTCAGCTTGGTTCATGCTCTCGCAGTCTGTGGGTTTAAGCGTCACGTCAGGCTCTGTGCTGACAGCTCGGAGCCTGGAGCCTGCTTCAGATTCTGTGTCTCCCTCTCTCTCTACCCCTCCCCTGCGTGTGCTCTGTCTCTGTCTCTCTCTCAAAAATAAACATTTAAAAAAATTACCAAAAAAATCTTACAACAAGCCTATGCGGTTGATACTATGCTTTTTTTCATATCATAGTTAAGAACACTAAAGTACAAAGAGTTACTTGCCTAAATAGGTATAACTAGTTAGCAGCAGAGCCAGGATTTGAATGTAAGCAGCTAGCTTCAGAGCATAGGTGCTTAACAGCTACATTAACAAACATTGCTGAAGAGTTTGTAAATATTGCTAGCGAAGCCAAACTCTGAGAATTTTACAGAAATACGGAGAGCCCCCGTGAGACTAAGCTCCCGGAGTGTAGGCACTACGTAACGTCACTGTGTCCCCAGCATACAGCTTGGCACAGAGTAAGTCCTCAATTAATATGTGGTACATGAACAATAGAAAAAGGCAAGGATAAGGAATTTAAGAGAATCACAATTTTTTGTTCATATGATAAACAGCACATGTTCATTATGGGAAATTTCAAAGTATGGATGAGAAAAAATAATTTTATTATGAAATACCTAGTATATGAAAATAATATATAACCAAATAGATTAGGAATAATAATGAGATAGAACCTGATTAACATAGAACCTGAGAGCTAGAACCTGACCGATACCCTGAGCCCCACGTATCCTCCTCCAGCCTAGTTACTTCTCTCCGTCCAGAAGCAACCACTTTCCTGTGTTTTGTTTTTATCATTCTTCTAGCTTTGTATACTTGTATCCCATGAATATATCCTGGAGCATAGATTTTTGCATGTTTTTTAATTTTATAAAAGTAGACTCATGTAATAAGTATTCTTCTAAGACCTGCCTTTTTCTGACTCGGCATTAGACTTTTAAGATTCACCTATGCTATAGTGTAAAGCTTAAATTTTTTTTCATTTTTACTCTTTTATAATGTCTTCTATAGCACAACCATGCCACATTGTATTTATCCATGTCCTGAGATGGATATATGTTGTTTCTCATTTTTGCTATTATGACCAAGGCTACCTTCAACACTCCTTTGTCCACATCCGATACACATGTGCAAGACTTTCTTCAATATACTGCCTGTGAATGGAAAGGTCTGCACATCTTCAAATTGATTAGATAATACCAAATAGTTTTCTTTTTTTTTTAATTTTTAAATGTTTTTTTAATTTATTTCTGCGAGAGAGACAGCATGAGAAGGGGAGGGTCAGAGAGAGAGGGAGGTACAGAATCTGAAATAGGCTCCAGGCTCTGAGCTAGCTGTCAGCACAGAGCCCGACGCAGGGATTGAACCTACAAACCATGAGATCATGACCTGAGCCAAAGTCGGACACTTAACTAACTGAGCCACCTAGGCGCCCCAGATAATGCCAAATAGTTTTCTAAAGTGGTTGAACCAACTTACATGTCCACAATAAAGCTATATTTCACAACATAAAAGGTATTTATACAATAAAAATATAACCCACAATTAAAAATATATATATATACAGACTCATCTGAAATTTTATCACTCAGTAGTAAGCACTGATATTATTTTGGGCCAAACATTTTACTGTGTGTGTGTGTGTGTGTGTGTGTGTGTGTGTGTGTGTGTGTGTTTTATTAAGACACATACAGATGCATGTTTTATTAAAATAGAGTTTAAAAATACAAGTCATGGGGCACCTGGGTGGCTCAGTTGGTTGGGCTTCCAACTTCGGCTCAGGTCATGATCTCGCAGTTCGCGGGTTCCAGCCCTGCGTCAGGTTCTGTGCTGACACCTCAGAGCCTGGAGCCTGTTTCAGATTCTGTGGCTCCCTCTCTCTCTGGTCCTCCCCACTTGTGCTCTGTCCCTCTCCTCTCTCAACAATAAATTAAAAAAAAAAAAATACAAATCATTTTAGAGTTTCTTGTTTTCACTTATAATACACGAAGAACATCAAAGAATAAATTTTCATGCACCTGCTGATGCTGATGCTTCCAGAAACTTCACTGGAGTAATCATGACTCTCAGTCTCAGACTTTGAGACTCCGCTATCACCTCTGTGGCTGAACACAAGGCCACACTCTTGAAGCCGAGTTAGTGCTTTCTTGTCTTTGTTCCCTAGTCCCCTGTGCATTTCCCTTATTGGCCTCATTGCCTTGTTGACTAACTTGTACCCAGAAGGCAGCTATGAGTTCATGGAGACAAAGGATCACCCATATGCAACTCTACGTTCCCAGTGCCCAGCACCAGGCCTAGCATGGAAGCAAATCCACAGGTTAAATAAATACGTCCACTTTTATGAAGCAATCTGGCATAGCAGATAAGAGTACCAGCTTTGGAACGTGGCAAACATGACCTCTTATCCCAAACTCCCTTCTTAATAAGCCGTGATTTGATCCTCTTAACCTCTGTAAGCTTCAATTTTCTCATCTCTAAAATGAGGAAAGAATAGTACCTGTTCCATATTTGGAGTAAATGGAAAAAAAAAAATAGTTGCAAAATACAGGGAAATGAAATGAGCTCAGTACACCTCGTAAGTATTGTGGTATCATCATTACTCCGAAGGAAGGAGAAGGCATCCTTGGTAAAGCACAGAGGATCACACTGTCCACCATGCACAGGAGAGGTGGTGGGGAACACCTAGGCCTGATTTCCCCATGAGACCTATTTTCTAAACTAAGATGACACTTGGATGACCGAGAACAAAAAGTCAATTTTTGTTGACTTGGGCTAACTAACTAAGCTTCTGTGGCCCCTCGTCTCTTAGCATTTCCCCTCACTGCTCCTCTGCCCCCTTATCCTAGCCATTAGCCATCTCCTGCCCTGTCTCCTGCACTAGTCTAAATAATACAAAAGGACCAAATAAACCATTTCCAAGGATTGAAGTGAAATGTAACAAGTATAATAGCTCACATCTATATAAGATTTACTCAGTTCCTGACACTGTTCTGAGTACTCTTCCATATTACCCTTAAAAATCTTCCAAACAATCCACGGACAAGGGCTACGTTTAGCCCTCGTTTGCCGATAATGAAACTGACACAGAGAGATTAAATATTTCACCCAAGGGTGACCAGAGGTTTGAATCCGGGCAGTCTGGTACCAGAGGCCATGTTCCTAACTGACTGAGCCTCCCAGGCTCCCAGTGAGCCTACAGTGATTTGGTTAGCACCAATAGTAATGGAGAGGAGGGGACAAATTTATAGATGTTTAAGGGGTAAAATCAAGAGGATTTGGGAAGATATTGTGGAGAGGGATTGAGGCGAAGGAGGAGGTTGACCACTCCTGGGTTTCCAGCCATTCCAGGCTGCTGGATGACCAGAAGATTAACTTGGCTGCTGTGGATGGACAGGGGTAGTCTGTGAGAGCAAGAGGCAGAGAAAACTTGGGCAAGAAACTAGTCCCTGAGGACTTGAAAGGGCAAGAGAAATGTGGGCAGAATGAGACATTCAGAGTGGCTGACAAGTGTACAGAAATGGGAGAGAGGTGAGGACATTCATCAGGGACTGAGGATGGGGCCCGATCACCTAATGTGCTGTGATAAGGTGTCTGGGCTTTATTCCAGAGACATCAGAAGTGTTCAAGAAAATAAGATATTTCCATGTGTTAAGGAAAATAGATGTTTGGGTTTGGGATTTTTTTTGTAGGAGGCAAGGTGAGGAGAAGAGAGGAATCAGAAAAATTAGCCTGATCAGCTTCTTAATTAATCAGGAGGTTGTGGCAAATAATCTCAGGAAAAGATAGGACAGTCTGGTTAAATGGCGATACAGGTCCCTGGCGGTCCTCATACCAGTCTTTCCGAAAGGAATTCCAAGAGCTCTTGCTTTAAGGAAAACAGAGAAGTGAGGTTTACCAAGTCAGCTCCTGAGCCCCAAACGCACCACACCCTGGGAGGTAAGTCACCACACACATGAACCGAGTCACTGCCCCTGGGTAAGCATTTCGAAATCTGCTACAAAATAAATTTCATGGGGTTGAGTGTTAACTGAATAGCCCTTAACTGATTGTTTTGTGTTAAGTGGTTATGGAAACTTCAACAAAAAAAGTAACCTAAAGACACGTGCCCTGTGAACAGGAATTCCTCCTTTCCACATTACCTACAAATTGAGCCTTCTCTGTCCTTCAAGTCATGAGAATCATTTACGTTTGTGGGGCACCTGGCTGGCTCAGTCAGAGGACCCCGCAACTCGTGATCTTGGGGTTGTGAGGTTGAGCCCCATGTTGGGTCTAGAGATTAAATAAAGAAAACTGAAAAAAAATCATTTACATGTGACTATCCCAGTGCTGGTTTTCTTGTATCCACCCAAATGCTGTCAGTTATCATCTAGATGTTGACCCAAATCTCTATCTAACCCAGATCTGTCTCCAGAGCTTTAGCCCTGAATCAATTAGGATCATGTTTTGCTGCAGGTGACACAAAACCAATCCCAGGGGCTTAACTAAATTAGGGTTTATTTTCCTCAGAGGGTAGACAGTGCAGGGCCACACAACAGCTTCACGATGCCAGAATCCGTCTGTTTTTCTTCTCTGCTTCCTTTAATACACTAAGGGCCTGACCCTCATGGTCACAAAATGGCTACATCTTGTCTAAGCATCACAGGTCTGTTTAGGCAGGAAGAAAGTAAAAGGCAAATGCCACCTGGGCCTGTCCATTGGTATCAAGAAAACAATAGTTTTTCCAGAACCTTTACCCAGTGATGTCCACTTAGAACTTATTAGTCAGAACTGGGTCTCATGACCAACTATAGGGAGTCTGGGAAGCCTGGCAAGAGAGTCTAGAAGGGCGGATGGGTTTAAAAAAATTTTTTTAATGCTGATTTATTTTTGAGAGACAGAGACAGAGTGTGAGCGGGGAAGGGTCAAAGAGAGAGAGAGAGGGAGATACAGAATCCAAAGCAGGCTCCAGGCTCTGAGCCATCAGCACAGAGCCTGACGCGGGGCTTGAATTCTCGAACTGCGAGATCATGACCTGAGTGGAAGTCAGACGGTCAACTGACTGAGCTACCCAGGCGCCCCTAGGAAGGCAGATGTTTTGACTAGGCACATCATTGTCCCAAATAAAGTTGGCTTCTGTTAGGAAAGGAGGGGGAGAGCATGTTGAGTGGGCAGTTAGCAGGATACCCCATAGACATACACGCATTTCCAACTATCTTCTGGACAGCTCTCCTTGGATATTTCAGAAGGATCTCAAATTCAGCCTGTCACAGATTCGGGTGATCTCATTGTTTCCCCTCCAAATCGGTGCATTCGCACTGGTTTCTTCCTACAGTGAAATTCACAACCATTGACCCAGTTTGCTCAAGAAAGAAACCTTGACTTCTCCCTATCCCCATCCAGCTATATCCAATCACTTACCACCCTGTGGGTTCTTCTGTCTGTCGCCCTCACTGTTTCTGTCCAGGTCATCATTGCCTGTGCCCTCCCTCACAGCCCTGAGGAAACTCTTGCCCTGTTCTAATCTCACTACTACTCTTTTCGCAGCCGCTGCCAGAGGCTCCTTCTTAGATTCAAAACTGTCAATGCCCTCCTCTGAATAATCGCTCACATGGCAATGATTTCCACTTTTTCCTGTGGGAAAAAGCCCAAACTCCTTGACATAACCGGCAGGGCCCTCTTGCACCTAGCCCCTGCCCACCTCTCAGACCTACTGCTGCCTCCCGCTCTCCAGCCACACTAAAATGCTTTTAAATACTCTTCCCTAGAAGAGCCACTTTTCCCACTGCGGGGCTTTGTAGACGTCTTCCCATCAGCTTGAATCTCCCCTTCCCTTCCTGTTCCCCTGGCTAATTCTTTTTTTTCCCTCTATTTTTTTTTAAATGTTTATTTATTTTTGAGAGAGAGAGAGACAGAGAAGGGGAAGGGCAGAGAGAGGGGGAGGTACAGAATCTGAAGCAGCTCCAGGCTTCAAGCTATCAGCACAGAGCCCACGAGGCTCAAACCCACGAGCCATAAGATCATTATCTGAACCAAAGTCGGCCACTTATCCAACTGAGCCACCCAGGTGCGCACCCCTACCCCTTAGCCAATTCTTATCTTTCAGGTCTCAGATCACTCTGGACTTCCTCCAGAAACTCTTCCCATACCTGCCATTGTACTTCCCATCGTTCTGCATTGTAGCCAACTGTTTACGTGTCTTCCTCAACAGCTAGATCAGGGACTCTCAAACTTCTGAGACTGTCAGAATTGCTGCAGAATCAGTCTCTGGGGGCCCAGGAATCTGCATGTTGGGCAAGCAACCTGGGTCACTGTGAGACACATGGTCTAGGAGCCAGACCTTGAGAAACACTGAATCAGACTCTAGGCAACTTAAGCACAAGCAAAGTGCCTTGGTCCCCAGAATGTCCCTCGTGTGTAACACCAGGCCAGGCACAAAGTGGGTTACCTTTCTAGCCCCAATCCTTTGCCCCTCCTCTCCTCTACATGCCTCATCCACATAATAATAATGACTACTATTTATAGGGTAACACGAACTATTGTCAGATAGGCAAACAAATAAATAAAAGTGATTTTCCTTCGGTGATTCTCCATTATCCGCAGGTTCAACTCTAGGCTCCCTAACAGGCCAGAGATTTGAATCCAGCAATGCCTCATGTTATCTCTGTGACTTTGAGTAATTTGCTTATCTCCCTCATTTGAAAAATTAACCGAATAGGTGTGCCAACCTCACGAGGTTGCTATTATGAGTAAGTGAGATAATGAGCTTAAAACACTTAAGGGGCACCTGGGTGGCTCAGTCAGTTGAGCATAATCTCACGGTTTGTGAGTTCGAGGCCCACCTCTAGCTCTCTGCTGTTAGAAAGAAGCCTGCTTGGGATCCTCTGGTCTCTCTCTCTCTCTCTAAATTAATTAAAAAACATTCTCTCTCTCTAAAATAAATAAAAACCATTTAAACATGCAGGACAATGTCTGACACATAGTGAGAACTCAATAGAAATTGGTCATTTATTATTATTACTGCTAATACTATTGCTACTGTTTATGGAGTGCCTATTACATGTCAGCCAAGGTATTTAAGCAAGCATTTTTATATGCATTCTTTCATTTAATTCTCTCAGTCACCTAGATAAGTAAATATGATTATTCCATTTCACAGATAAGAATACAAAGGCTTAGAGAGGCAAAGTAATTCATACAAGGTAAAATTGAAACCAAATGGAAGAAATGAATTTTGAATTTGGAAACTTCTTAAGGCTTTATTAAAGATAAATCAAGGGTTCCTGGGTGACTCAGTGGGTTAAGCCTACAATTCTTGATCTCAGCTCAAGTCTTGACCTCGGTTTGTGAGTTCAAGCCCCACCTTGGGCTCCATGCTAACCATGAAGCCTACTAAAAAAAAAAAAAAAAAAGATAAATCAAATTTGGCAATCATGTAAAACATTACATTCTTTTTTATTTTTATTTTATTTTATTTTTACATTCTTTTTTTGTAAATGTTTACTTATTTTGAGAGAGAGACAGCACAAGTACATGTGGGGAGCGGGGGACAGAGAGAGACAGAGAATCCCAAGCAGGCTTCTCACAGTCAGCACAGTGGGGGGCTTGAACTCCCAAACTGTGAGATCATGATCTGAGCCTAAACCAAGAGTTGGACGCTTAACCGATTGAGCCACCCAGGCGCCCCGAACATTAACATTCTTGGGAATGTAAAATGATGTATAGTCACTCTGGAGAGCAATGTCTCGCAAAGTAGCAGATGTGCATGTGCCACAGCCGATGTGCATACCCACGATTCATACATTCCTAGGAACATATCCTCAAAATTTCTCACACCTACATATTAGGAGGCATGTACAAGAGTATTCATTGCCATGATTATTTATTGAACAGAAGGATGTTTAAATAAACTGGAGTATAATCACAAATGAAACAGAATACAGCAGTTATATTGAATGGATATCAAAAGCATAATATTGAGGGGCACCTGGGTGGTTCAGTCAGTTGAGTGTCGGACTCTTAATTTCAGCCCAGGTCATGATCCTGGGGACAATCACATCAGGCTCCAAAATGAGCATGAAGTGTGCTTGAGATTCTCTTTCTCTCCCTCTGCTTTTCTCTCCTGCTCACACTCTCTCTTTCTAAAATAAAAAATAAAAATAAAAATAAAAAACATAATATTGAGGGGAAAAAAAAAAGTTGCAGAGTGGTCCCAGTAGGATATTGGTTATAACACTTAAACATGCAAGGGGCGCCTGGGTGCCTCAGTTAGTTGAGCCAACAACTCTTGATTACCGCTCAGGTCATGATCCCAGGGTCCTGAGCTTGAGCCCCACCTCTAGCTTTGTGTTGAGCATGTAGCCTGCTTGGGATTCTCTCTCTCTCTCTCTCTCTCTCTCTGTGTGTGTGTGTCTCTGCTCCTTCCCCATTCACACATGCTCTCCCACTCTCTCTCTAAGCATTAAAAAAAAAAACATGCAAAACAGCCACCTTTTTTTGTGACTAGATAGGTATGTACTAGAAGTGTTAAAAACACACACTGAGTTAATAAATTGACAAGCCCCAAATTCAAGATGACAGTGACCTAGAAGCATAGATAGGAATGGAATTAGAGTTTCACAAGACATTCAACTGTACACTTACTGCTTCATTTCTTAAAGAACAAAAGAGCTGAAGCAAACATAGGAAGATACAGATGTGACTAAGATGAGTAAAGAGTACATAGAGATTAATTGTATTATTCTATTTTTATGTATGTCGTATTTTATATTTTTTTAAAGGCTTCAATAAGAACAGGTAGTGTAGGGACTTTGGGGTCCAGAAGTACCCTAAATCTCTGGGGTCATTTTACCTCCATCTGTGATGCCAGTGGCTGCCCTCCTGGGGGGCGGGGGGTGGGGGTGTTACACGAACCTGGATTAGCGTCCTAGGGACTGACCCGCGCCTGTGGAAGCCCGCAGCTCCGACATGCAGCAAGCCCTGGGCACTGGCATGACCTGGTCTGCCACTTCCCGTTGCCGGGAACGCCTGCCCGCAGGTGCCACCAAGAGGCAGAGTAGTAGGGAGGTCCCCCTCCAGGAGCTGGGCCCAGCCAGGAGCCTCTGCAGCGTGACCTTCGCCCCGCGCATCTCTAGCCCAACCCGAGAGAGCTCTGGTGGGACACTTGCGGACACCCGTCCCAGGCGGCATCTGGGGGCCCGGGGAACCCCGTCGGGGCCCAGCTTGCCCTGCCCTGAACTCGTGGTCCCGCCTCCGCGTTAAGAGCATCTGCGCCAGCCGAGCGGGGCGTGCACAGGATGCTGCAGATTCCCATTCAAAAAAAAGTTCATCTCCGCTTTCTCCTAATGTAAGGGCTTGTAAACCGCTAGAACGCCATCAGTACCATCAGATCTGTACTCACGCACCTGAAAAGGTGTGGTGACATCATAAGATGCAGATGATGGGCGGAGGCGGGAAGCAGGTTATATATATATAAATATATAAGCAGTTTATATATATATATAAACTCATTTTTAGCATGTGCTTAGGAAAAAAGCCAGAAATGAGTATCTCTGTAAAGTGGGATTAAGAATGACTTTTTAGGGGCGCCCGGGTGGCTCAGTCGGTTGAGCGTTTGACTTCAGCTCCGGTCATAACCTCGGGGTTGGTGGGTTCGAGCCCCGCGAAGGGCTCTGTGCTGACAGCTAGCTCAGAGCCTGGAGCCTGTTTCGGATTCTGTATCTCCCTCTCTCTCTGACCCTTCCCTGCTCACACGGTCTTTCTCAGAAATAAATAAACCTTATAAAAAGAGTGAGAATGCTTTTTTATTTCTGGCTGTATTTTCTAAATGTTCTACTATGTTTTAACTGGCTTTTAAAACTAATGTAAGAGTGGAAAAATAGTTCTTCCTCTGTTCTTCTAGGTTCTTGGCTGAGACCTCACCCATAATAAAAAGACTAACAGGAGCAAAAGAAATTCCCACAAAGATATAAGATTCCAAGGCAACCATGAAGTTGAGGTTTATATATCTTCCTGATCTAAAGAAGTGGACAGGGATCTGGGATTTGAGGAGGGAGGGGAGGGAAGGCAATTTTCACAGAAAGGTGAGAAGAACAAATGTTTGATAAACAAACGATTGCCCTGCACTGCAGATAAGTCTCTCAGATGAAAAGGTAATCTCAGGTAATAGCCCTCTTCCTGTTTGGAAGCCCCCTTTCTAAATTCTTTTAGGCAGTTAAGGGGGAGGTAAAAAGCTTTTCTTTAGTCTGCTGGGTCTTGATTGCCTTCAGCATAAAATAATCTACACTCCCAAGCGGCAAGTTTTGGGTGGGCTATTCTACCACTGCTTTGTTAGGTTACAAAAAAAATTACATGGGTTCAAAAATTCACCAAGTACAAAAAAGTACCCCCAAAATAACTCCTTCCTTCATCTCAATCCTTAATCCTCCTCAGCCAGAGGAGGACTTTTGTATTCAGAACCAATTTTTATCAACAGAAACAAAGGGACATTTGCAACAAAGGGAGTATTTGTTTCTGGGTTTGTAGCTCCCATTTAGAGAATGGGGAGAGCTTTGTGGGCAAGGAAAGAAGTCAAAGAAGTCGGGCTTTGCCTTCCGACAGGGTCTTGAACCACAGCCCTGCCACCAGTGCAGTCTTGAGCAAGTCACCAAACCTTTCTAATTCTGCTTTCTCATCTTTGGAATGAAGATAACCACCCCACCACCACCATTTTATTATAAAGATAAGATGAGATCATATGTGTAAAGCTCTTAGTCCCATTGCACAGATATCAATGCCCAGGAACTGCCAGCCTTAGTCATTATAGTAATTATTTCTGATGTGTGCCACATGCATCTGTGAGATAGGGAAACTGAAGGAGTGTATCAAAACCTGCTTTTTGCTCCTTTCCTTGCTTCTGTTTTTGCTAGGATCTGCATCCTCACTTTACACATGCTTCAGGATGCAAATAGTGTATGTGTTCCTTGTAAGGGACAAGGAGTTAATGATTAAAAAAAATATATAGATAGCATGTAAGTTAAGACCAGGTGAGAATGAACAGAGGAAGCTATCATATGTGTATTCCAGACCATCGGAGCTAGACATCTCCATGCCAACCCCCCCAGGCTCCGAAGAATAACACCTGGGCCCTGGTCTTTGTTCTAACAGGTTCCCAGATGCCTGAGAGGACAGGTACACCAGACTGCCATCCTCAGTACAAACCCTGAGACCCAGAACAAAGACAGCCTCCCTCCTTTCCTTTTTCGGAGTCTCCCAGATGCTCTGTCTGTACCTACACTCTCTCCATACCTACAGTAACTCTGCTTTTCACCTCCTGCTGGCTCGTGCTTGATTTCTATCCTGTGCACAGCCAGGGACCCTTTTGGCTGGTCCTAGGAGACCACCCTTTGGGTCCTGGGACCTGGCCTGTCGGTATCATTTGCACTTAGTTAAGTCTTCAGAAATGGACTGGTAGACCATTTGTTTGGCAGGGAATAGTATCTGAGATTTTAAAACAAACAAACAAACAAAAAACAGCTGTAAAAAAAATTTCCCTTGAAGGTGACATGGGCTTCCAGGAATCACAAACTCCTTTGTAGCTTGGCAGCTGATGGATGGGGTAAAGGGTTCAGTATGGGGGAAGGAAAGCTGAGACCAGGCTCTGTAGCTAAAACAGGCCCCATCAGGCCTAGGGGCAAACCCAAACATATATGCTCTTAAAAGTCTCAGAGAAAGCAAGGAAACAACCAGAGAAAAATAAAGAACTGGATACAGGAGTGAAGAAATTAATATGCATTTGTTCTTTGTGCTGAACTCAGTGTCCCCATCTTCTTCGGGTGAGCAATTCCCTGTGTGCACAGACTAATACTTTAGGGCACAGAACATAGAGATTGGGGGTGGGGGAAGGGCACGGTGGAGCCAGGTAAGGGACTGACATTTATTGAGCCCTGACTATACCTAAGGCATTTTAAAAATTGCTTATTCATTTTGGGGGGGGAAGGGGACAGAGGATTCGAAGCGGGATCTGTGTAGACAGCAGCAAGACTGACAGGGAGCTGGCTCTCCACGTGGAGCTGAGGTCAGATGCTCAACCCACTGAATCACCCAGGCGCCCCTGTAAGGCAATTTATACACGTTATTTTTTCCCATTGAATCTTCATTACTTCATGAGGTGGATGTTACTGCCTCATTTGTAAGTGAAACATTCTGGATTAGGGAAGTTAATGACTTGATCACAGTCATACAGATACTAAGTGATGAAGCCGGCAGGCAGAAGTTCCTGCTACACCACACTGCCTTGTCAATTTCCATGAAGATTTCATGGAGAGGACGGCTTACTGTAGTGGATGAGCAAGCACTCTCACCTCAGAAAAATGGGATTCAACTCTGGAGACTTTCTGTGTGGACCAGGGCAAATCGTTTGCTATCCCTGGAGCCTGGTTTTCTTATCTGCAAAATGGGGATCATGACACCAGCAACAGTCACTGAATGGTCGGATAGATCACATGAGTCTGACAGTGCTGCTTGAACTTGAAGGAGCTCTATGAATATTAGTGCTTGTCATTAGGGGCCAGAGTTTTAGGAAGTCTCTATGAAGGAGACTATGTCTAGGAAGGTGCCAGATGCACATTTGGCCATCCCTCTTTTGAGCCTGGAGAGATGAGATGAGGGAGAGGCTTGGCTTGCCCAGAACAGGAGGGCTTTGCACAGTATTTGGTACTTTCAAGCAGATCAGTAAACATTAACTGAAATTAATCCAAGCACAGCACAGGAAGTGGTTTGGGTGAAAATGGATTCTTCCATTAAATATTTGTTACTCACTCTGTGCAAGGCCCAGAGCTGAGATCTGGGGAGATAAAGGAGAATAAAACAGGTCCTTTATAACATGAGATAGAAAGTGCCAAATACCACTAGAGAAGTTTTCTGGAGCTGCTGGGGAAATAGACATGAAAGACCCAGACCCTTGCTCAAAAAGCTCCCACCTAGGTGAGGCAGAGGCTGCATACCTCTCCCAGTAATCAGGTTCATCAGAGTAGAACACAACTGTGGGTAGTCAGAGGGGGAGGGAAGACTCCTTCCTGGGGGCAAGAGGCTGAGGGAGAGGGAAGGCAGGGAAGGAGTGGGTGGGAGATTAAGGTCCTTGGTTCTTTGTTCTAACCCAGTGGGTGGTCAACCTTAATTTGAACAGTGGACGATGTTGGGTTTTAAGGTTAGAGAGGAGGGGACAGGGAGGAATGAGGTTGGGAGGCAAGGGGTGGTGGTAGGCTGGGAAGAACTGGATATTGGGGTGGGGGGAACTGGGGTAGGAATTGTCCAGAGAGGAACTCTTTGCTCAGAGAATGGGGCATAGGCTGGGTTTCTATTCCCACAGACCGCTTCGTGACATGGGGAGATTCAATGTGTAAAATCTTGCACTTCTTATTAGATTCATATCCTTAGTCATTTAAATTTTCTGAACCTCAAAGACTTTATAAAATGAGGCTATATATTTGTACTTCATGTGATTGTTGTAAAGAATGAATTAGACCGGGGCGCCTGGGTGGCTTAGTCGGTTAAGCGTCCGACTTTCGCTTAGGTCATGATCTCGCGGTTCGTGGGTTTGAGCCCCGCGTCGGGCTCTGTGCTGACTGCCAGCTCAGAGCCTGGAGCCTGTTTCAGAGTCTGTGTCTCCCTCTCTCTCTGACCCTCCCCTGCTCAGGCTGTCTCTCTCTCTCCTAGAAATAAATTAAAAAAAAAAAAAGAATGAATTAGACCAATTCTAGAACATCTGTGCCCTAGAAGACATATCCAGGAACGTTCCTAGCAGCACTATGTGTAAGAGAAAACACTGGAATCAGACACATCTTAAGTGTCTCTCAGTTCAATGAATAAATAAAATATGTATTCATAAAACAGATTACTATACAGCCAAGAAAATGAACGAATTAGAACTCCACATGTCAACAAGAATGAATCTCGGGAATATAATGTTGAAGGGAAAACCTAAGTTACAGAAAACTACATATACTTTAATTCCTTTTATTTAAAGTTCAAAAACATGCAAAACCAAAGAAAATACTCTTTGAGGATACAAATACATAACTGTAAAGAAAATTGAGGGAGAAAGGCAGAAAATTAGGAGTGTTATCTCTGGCATGAGAAGGAGGCAGCAGGGTGAGGGATTTACCTAGGGTTTCCAAGGTAAAAGTAGTATTCATTTTTGAAAATAGGTTTTGGGGGGCACCTGGGTGGCTCAGTCGGCTAAGCATCCAACTTTGGCTCAGGTCATGATCTCACGGTTTGTGGGTTCGAGTCCCTCATAAGGCTCTGGGCTGACAGCTAGCTCAGAGCCTGGAACTTGTTTCAGATTCTGTGTCATCCTCTCTCTCTGACCTTCCCCTGTTCACGCTGTCTCTCTCTCTCTTAGAAATGAATAAAACATTTTTAAAAAAGTAAAAAAAAAAGAAAATTGATTTTGGGTGCAGGAGTTTTGTTGTATGTTTGTTTTTGTTTTTTTATATCTTATGCATATTTTGTAAATATTCTTTTTTACCTACTTAATATCAATACAATTTTAAAAACCTGCCCCATCTTTTTAAAAATTTTTTTAAACTTTAAATTCAAGTTAGTTAACATGTAGTGTAGTAATACTTTCAGGAATAGAGTTTAGTGATTCATCACTTACAAAGAATACCCAGTGCTCATCTCAACAAGTGTCCTCTGTTATGCCCGTCCCCCCCACCCAACTCCCCCCCAGCAACCCTCAGTTTGTTCTCTGTACTTAAGAGTCTCTAATGTTTTGTTTCCCTCTCTGTTTCTATATTATTTTTGCTTCCCTTCCCTTCTGTTCATTTGTTTTCCTAAATTCCACTTATGAGTGAAGTCATATATTTGTCTTTCTCTAATTTTGCTTAGCATAATACCCTCTCGTTCCATCCTTGTTATTACATATGGCAAGATTTTATTATTTTTTATTGCTGAGTAATATTCTATGGTATATATATACCACATCTTCTTTATCCATTCATCTGTCAATGGACATTTCAGCTCTTTCCATACTTTGGCTATTGTCCATAGCACTCCTATAAACATTGGGGTGCATGTGCCCCTTTGAATCAACACTCCTGTATCCTTTGGATAAATACCTAATAGTGCAATTGCTGGGTCATAGGGTAGTTCTATTTTTAATTTTTTGGGAAATCTCCATGCTGTTTTCCAGAGTGGCTGTCCCAGTTTGCATTCCCACCAGCAGCGCGAAAGAGATCCTCTTTCTCTGCATCCTCGACAGCATCTGTTGTTGCCTGAGTTGTTAATGTTAGCCATTCTGACGGCTGTGAGGTGGTATCTCTTTTGTGGGTTTGATTTGTATATTCCTGATGATGAGTGATGTTGAGCATTTTTTCATGTGTCTGTTAGCCATCTAAACCTGCCCCATCTAATACCTACTGCTGTAAATTATGTCATAGTTTTAAAAGGAAACAAGCCAGTGCACCTGGGTGGCTCAGTCAGTTAAGCATCCAACGCTTGATGTCGGCTCAGATCATGATCTCAAGTCCTGAGATGGAGGCTCACAGCAGGCTCAGTGCTAAGCATGGAGCCCACTTAAGATTCTTTCTCTCTCTTCCTCTGCCTCTCCCCCATTCACGAGTGTGTGTGTTAACATGTTCTCTCTCTCTCTCTCTCAAACAACAACAACAACAACAAAAAAAGCAAACAAAAAAAAGGGAAACAAGCAAATTTAGGGAATTAGCTGTGAATGATTTGGCTTACTGTGAATCAGCTTCTGGCTTATTAGTCATTTGGCAAAGTGATGGTTTGAGGAATTATTCATTTGGGCAGCTGGCTTTCTGTGATGTGCTTGTTGGAAAATTGGCCTGGAGTCTGGTGTTGAGTAAGATCAGGGCTATTAGAAGGAAGCATGGTGGCCAAGATTGGAGGAGGGATCCTAACCCCGGCCTAGAGGAGGAGGAGAGGCTGGTTTGAGGCCTGGCCGAGTCCTGAAGAATGAGTACACGCTAACTAGTTCTGTCCACTCTGCCCCTTAACAGCTCTCAGAACTGCCAGCTTCTCTCCACCCTCACAGCCAGCCTCCAGGTCCAGGCTCCCGGCATCTTGCCCCCGGACCATTGCTGTAAAGGTCTCCATTTTTTTTTTTTAATTTTTCAATGTTTTATTTATTTCTGAGAGAGAGAGAGAGAGAGAGAGAGAGAGAGAGGCAGCGTGAGCAGGGGAGGGTCAGAGAGAGAGGGAGACACAGACTGAAACAGGCTCCAGGCTCTGAGCTGGCAGTCAGCACAGAGCCCGACGCGGGCTCGAACCCACGAACCGCGAGATCATGACCTGAGCTGAAGTCGGACGCTTAACCGACTGAGCCATCCAGGCGCCCCTGAAGAGGCCTCCTGATGGGTGTCCTGGCATCCACTCTGACCCCCTTCAATGTGCCACACCAGAGCCAGAGGGAAATTTCTCATGTTTAAATCTGATCTATTTACCCTGCTTGACACTGTTAGATGGTTTTCCATGGCCCATAGGATACTAATCGCAATTAATCTCATTGCTTGTTGGGACAATTAAAGGAGTTACCGCGAGCAACACATCTAATCTAGAAGAGTGCCTGGCACATAGTGAGTGACACACCAGGGTCAGCCGTCACTAACGA
>NW_027527824.1:73747-94492 GCF_008692635.1 Crocuta crocuta
TTTAGTTTAACCTGGGATCTCTCCCGGAATCTCCAGGTGCTCCTCACTTGTCTTCTCGCCATTCCACCAATGCATCATGTCCCTCCTTCCTTCGGGAACTAGCTCTTCGGGACTTAGCCAGGTGGTAACTTACTTGAAACACACAGCCTGCTTCCACAGACAAGATGCTTCTCCAGGGTAGTGACAGTTTCGTTTCTCTCTCTGTCCTCGGTGCCAAGCACAAAGCGAGCATCAGCGAGCCTTGTTCAATAAAAGAATGAGGAAAGGGAAGGGAAGGGAAGGGAGGGGAAGGGAGGGGAAGGGAGGGGAAAGGAAGGGAAGGGAAGAATGGATACTCGAGGCTCTGAACAGATGAAGCCAGAGTTCACTTGTGTCCTGCCTCCCTCATGGTAACAAAGCTGATTTCGCACTGTGCTGGGCTGTCAACGGCCTGTATGACCTATTCATTGACCCAGCATTTTGGGGTTGCAGGGAAATTTTCTGAGGACTTTGCCCCTGGGAACCACTCACCCGAAGCCTGAGCAGGAGCCCCCAGAGAGCCAAAGCTGAAGCCTCTTTTTGCTACTGATCAGCATGTTTCCAGAATAAGAGGCATGAGACCCTGTCAGCCTCCGTCAGACCTGGATGTTGTCCTGCCCCGTTCAGCCCTTGCCTTCCGCAGTCTTCAGAAATGGACTGATGGATGGGCCACTTGTGCCCACAGTGCGGCTCAGTCCTGGGCCTCCCTTGTGCATGAATACTGTGTGAGCATCAGTGAGGAGGCACGCTCGGAGAAAAGAGCCAGGAGCAGCTTGGAGCTCAGGGCTCCAGGTGAGGAAACAAGGCAGGTACGAACACCGTTCACATGACCGCAGGCTGCTGACTGCAACCACAGGAATCTGACCGGTACAGTGGCTCCCTAGAGGGAGTGTCTGGTGCACAGGAAAGGCCCAGTGTTTGCAGGGCAAACGTGTGGTTGGTGCGGGGGTGGGGGTGCTCAAGTGTCAGTCTTCTCTTCACAGATGAAGCTTTCGGCAGAACTGGGTTTTGAGGCCTGGGCAGCTGTTATCACATGATGGGGACATGGAGGAGAGGTGGGGTGGCCTTTGAAGAAGAGGGAATGGCATATGCGACACAGAGGCCCGAAGCAGCACAGGGTTGCCATGTGTATTGTAAGCAGGTCTGGAGGAGCACTAGGAAGTGTGGCGGAAAAGGCAGTGTGCACGAGCAGATTAGGCAGCTTTGTCCCGTGGCAGTGAGGAGCTAATAAACGGTTTTCAGCAGGGGAAAGGCATGATGGATTTTCTTTTTCGAAAGGTCACTTTGGTAGTCTGTGCAGGGCTTAGAAGGACAGAAGGGAGACAGCTAGGAGGCTGTCATATGGTCTGATTTAAGGCAGTGGCGGGGTTGAGGACCAGAGACTGATTCAAGACATCTCTGCGCCCTAGAATGGACCAGGCTAGGTGACTCATCTGTCAAGCATGTATTATGTTCCTGCTTAATGTTTAAGAAAACATGTACGTGTGTGAGAGAGGAGAGGTGTAGAGATGGAGGAGACCCATCCCTACCCTCACAGCAGGAGGCCGACACACATCTGTTCACCACGTTGATGGAGTGCCCGCTTGGCTCATGCACACCAAGGGACATGACAGAAGGTCCTCAGCAGCAAGTGGCCAGCACCAGCACCATGAAGTGCTGTAGGAAGAGGTGCTGGAGGGACAATCCTAGCTTGTGGAACTGGGTGAGGCCAGATGGAGGGGCGGCATTAGAGTGGGACCTTGGGACGTGGCAAGGGCAGCCAAGGGGTGCCCGTGATGCTTTGAGAGGCCACTACAGACAGAGGGAAGAGTCTGAGCGAGGGCACAGTGATGCTAAGTCCCAAGCAACTGCGATTCAGTCTGGCGCCTGTGTGTGTGTGTGTGTGCGTGCGTGCGTGTGCACGCACGCGCGCGTGAACAGATTAGAGAAGGAGAGAGAGAGCACATGGCAAGGACGGCTAGGAATAGACTGTGGTGAGCCTCAAATGCCAGCCTAAGGAGCAGGGGTGGGTTGGATCAGTCCTAGAAGGTCACAAGGCAAGGTGAACAGTAAGAGGCATGGTCTGAGCTGTGCTTCAGAAAGATGAATCTGGTGCCATGTTCAGTACAGCTGGAGGGACAAGCCCTTCCCAGGGTGGGGAGATAGGCAGGTGGTCTTTGGCATAGCCATTGTGAGAGAGATGATGATGCTCTGGACAAGATTTCCAGCAGAAAAAAAAAAAATAGAAAAGAAAGAAAGAAACTGAGAAGAGAGATGTGTGAAATATTGCAAAGGCAGTCTATGTAAGTAAGAGTCCCCAAGTGCTTGTTGCCTGTTTGCTGTTTTTTGTCCAATTACTGTTTATTGTCTGTTCACAGGGCCAGGCTCTGGGCTAGGCACTAAGGGTGTGAGAGATCCAGGCACAGTTACCAAGGACCCCTCGCTTGGCAGGCTTGGTGAACTCACAGACTAAGGCAGAGAAGAAAGGAAACATTTGTTGCCTTTTGAGTAGGTGCCAGGCACTGAGCTAGAAACATGAGATACACAATCATACTTGATCTCAAAGCTGTAGTCAAATAGGGAAAGTAAGCTTATCTGCAGTTTTCAGATTTGGAAACAGATTCTAAAGGGTGATGTGACTTGTCCAGGTTCACACCAGCTAATTAGGGGAAACCTTCAAGGGCAGTGCTTTGTCTCCTATACCAGGAGTCTCCACTGAAGCCATCTAGACCTTTCATGCATTCATTTTCCTCACTGCCTATGTAGCTATCAGTAATAGTATCAATGACTAGTAGTTGGGAAGTACTGTGAATTGTTCCTACTTAATACTTATAACAATCCTGTGAGTTAGATACTCTTATTATCGCCTTTATACAAACAAAGAAACTGAGACACAAAGGAGCTAATAACTTATACAAGGTCAAACCACTGGTAAGTGAAAGAGACAGGTTTTAGACCTAGGCAGTCAGGTTCAAAGCCCATGCTCTCAATGCTCTCAATCAATGTGCAGACAGACTCCTACAGAGGCATAAAGTAAATCACCCAGTCTGCTTGCTTGCATGCATGTTTATTCCTCCAGCACTTAGTGAAGTTTTTTTGTTTGTTTGTTTGTTTGTTTTTTAACTTGCCACAGCCTATGGTCAACACACCAAGGACCCAGGGATATCAAAGACAAGAGCCTGCCCTCAGGTCTGGTGGGAAGACATAGAAATGAACAGTTGTGGTGAGGTATAGGGAAACCATCAGAGGGTTTGATCAGAAGTCTGACATGATCTAAATTAAGTTTTAACTTGAACAAGATCGTTCTGGGGGCACCTGGGTGGCTCAGTCGGTTAGGCGTCCAACTTCGGCTCAGGTCATGATCTTGCGGCTCGTGGGTTCGAGCCCTGCGTTGGGCTCTGTGCTGATGGCTCAGAGCCTGGAGCCTGCTTTGGATTCTGTGTCTCCCTCTCTCTCTGCCCCTCCCCTGTTCACACTCTGTCTCTTTCAAAAATAAATAAACATTTAAAAAAAACTTAAAAAAACAAACAAACCATGATCGTTCTGCCTGCTGTGTAGACAATAAACCTTAGGAGGGTAAGGGTGGGAGTCAGAAGACCAGTGAAGGTTGGTGCTATTGATCAGAACAGAGACACGATGGTGGCCTGGATAGTTACATTACAGCCAGGGTGTCACTGGTTTGGCCAGGAGCTCCATTTTAATACTCTGGGGAGTAGGGAAACTGGGGTCTTCCACTAACACTTGGCTCCACAACTAATGGACCTCAATGGGTCTCTGAACAGGGCTTTTCATCTGGACCATGTAAGATGCTTGGGTCAGAGTGTCTCTAAAGTTCCCGTCTAAGGTTAAATGGCATTACCCTGCTTACCTTCTGCCAGTGGCTTTGCCAAGCTATGTGAACTCTGTACCGTGGCCTCATGGCGCTGTCTCCCACATCATTTGCTGCCACTTTCTGAATCCTTGATCTACCCCAGCCACACTGGCTTCCTTTTTGTTCCTCAGGTAGTCAAGCTCGTCCCTACCTCAGTGCCCTTTCACTTGGTGTTCCCTCAGCCTAGGAAGTACTTGCCCTAGATCATCACAATGGCTGGATCCTTCTCAACATGATCTCAGCTGAAATTTTGTTTGCTCCGAGAGGCCATTTCTAACTACCTTGGCGTAGACAGATCTGCAACCTGCCATATCGTTTCTCCTAGTTTGCATTTCTCTTAGAACTTCTAATAAACTGAACTCATCTTATTTAGTTGTTTGTATCTTTATTGTCTGTCTTCCCAATACAGCATCAGTTCCATGAGAGCAGAGACTTTGTCTGTCTTTGTTCATGATGCTGATCCAGTGCTCAAACTGTGTGTGGTCAGTACGTGTAGATGCTCAGTATTTGTTGAATCATTCAGTGAATGAATGAATGGGTGGATGAATGAGCCATCTTTCAGCTTTTTGTAACATATAATCTGGAGCAGGATGTTATCCGTTTCCTGAATCAGATTTTTTTAAATTAAAAACTTCTAATGTTTATTTTTTTGAGAGCGAGCGAGCACGTGAGCGAGAGAGTGCATGAGCTAGAGGAAAGCGGCAGAGACAGAGGGAGAGAGAAGCCCAAGCAGGCTCTGTGCTGTCAGTGCCGAATCCAACGTGGGGCTCAGTCTCATGAACCGTGAGATCACGACCTGAGCGAAAACCAAGAGTAGGATGCTGAACTGAGCCACCCAAGTGCCCCAGAGAGAGAAAGTGTCTTAAGCAGGCACCACGGTCAGTGCAGAGCCTGACACGGAGCTCGATCCCGTGACCATGAGATCGTGACCTGAGCCAAAATCAAGAGTAAGATGTTTGACGGAGCCACTCGGGGGCCCCAGAATTCTTAAAACATTTAAATAATTAAAAGCACCGATCTAAGGCAGGCAATGAATACATGTTCTCCTGAAGGATTATTTTTTTTAAATCATGGAAGCATATACTGTTCAGGTTGGATGGGAACTGTCTTAACCTTCAGAGGCAGGCACACCTGGGTTCAAATGCCCGCTCTGTTGCTCGCCAGCCCCGCACGCACATATAAGTCGCTTAACGTTTTGAGCCTCAGTCTCCGCAGCTGTACAATGGGGATTATAATGCTTACCTTGGAGGGGGCATGAAGTAAGATATTAGATACAAAGTGTCTGGGATGCAGTTGGTGCTCAATAAATGTTGATTCCTCTTCCCTCCACGGAGGGACTGCATAGATCTTGAGGACCAATATATGTTGGACACATGATGGGGGTCTCCTCCAAGGACCTCATTCTGCCGATGAGGAAACTAACCCAGAGAGGTACAGAGACTCTCCAGGTCGTACAGCGCGAGGGTGTCAGAGTGTGGCTTACAGCGTGGCTTCATCTACAGCCCAGAGCTCCTATATCCACCCCACGCTCTCCTGCTTCACTGTTCTTTCCTGTCACGCACAGCGTTCTGGGGCTTGTCCTGGGTTTTGTATCCATCCACACAGTTCCTCGAACCTCAGGGGGATTTTTGGGCTGTGAGAAGGCCTGGACCAGAGCTAGTAAACAAAGCTAAATACTTCACAAGCTTTGTAAAAAGTGTTTACACACAGGCTTACTACTGGCTTCTAGTGGTAAACTGTCTCGGAAATGAGTTCTCACTGGCTGGACGTACAGGCAGAGTCCCACTGTTATATTCGCCAGCTCCCAGCTGTGTTCATGTATCATTCTGTGCAGTTCACGGTCCTCCCTGATGCCACCCCAGTGCCTGGTCTTGTCCTGGGCCCTTGACCCCCAAGGACCCGTGAAACCATCTCAGGGCAGAAGCAGAGCTGGACATAGGCAGTGATCACACAGTGTACTCTGTGCTGACGCAGAGGAATGCAGGAATATGAGGGACCCCAGAGGGGGGCACCTAGTCCAGCCTGGTAGAAGGCTGCAGGGAGGGCTTCCTGGAGGAGGCAACTTCTGAATTTCACTTTTTATTTTTTCCTATAGGAGGAATTTTCTCTTGTTCTGGAAACATGGCTTTCAACAAGCCTGGAAAACATGCAGTTTAGGGGGAAGTGAACTACCCCAAAGCACTCCAATATCTGCTTCTTGGAGGGTTAGATAATCTTGATTGGCCCACGGGATCCTAATGTGGGTACTTTTGCCATAAGGTCACATGCGAAAACAAAACAAAACAAAACAAAAGAAAAATCCTTTTGCAAAATCCCACGGTGTACAAATGATAGGGTTTCACAACAATAGTGAAAACCTGTGGGTCTTCATAAGCAGAATTCTAACAAAAACAGCACCGATCCTAATACATGGTGGCTCAGTGGCCACCAGCATTTGTGCCTAGCATCATGGTCACTTCGTGCCAGCAGCCTTCAGCCCGAGGTACCTCGTCCTGGATATAGGAGTTTTACAGCATTTGCCTCTAACAGGACTGGATTCATCAAAGACACAAACCTGAGGCTGCGATTTAGACTTCTTCAAAACGAGAACAGTTTCTCATAAATACAAGAGGAAGTGTCTCCACAGCTTCTTCGTCTGCACGATCTGCTTCCTCAGAGAGCCTAACATAGTGGAGGGGACAGTGGTTCCCGAGGCCACTAAATCATCGACAATGCACATCAGAGGAAAGCACGTGTGCAGGATTTTCAGCATTTTTCGTGAGATCTTCCTAAAACGCGAGAGCTTCCTCTTTGGTCATGAGAAAGCTTGTTCCGAATTTCTTCAAACCATGAGCTTGCTGGAATATTGCACACAGGAGTCAATATGGCTTCCACATGGTATGGACACTGCACCCCTCTTTACCAGTCGTGTGCGTCTATCCCCATGAGAGTCACACACGTTTCAGCAGAAGAGACTCTTCTGAATCTTGCTTGGGGAGTGACAGTTAGAGTGGCTTCTTCTTCAGGAAGTTTTCCCAGAGCCTCTAGTCTTTTCTTTCTTCCTGCTAATGGTCAGAGCCCCTTCACCCTTTACAGCGCAGGCAACCTGTGACAGCACGCACTTTTCTTCAGCCATCACAGCAGTCTTGTGGATGAAGACATGCAAGTGACAGACACTCCTTCTCAGGGAGAGGAGAAGGGATTTAATCACTGCTGAGGACTCCCGGGCTGCAAGGCTTGTGCCAGACACCTGCCACATGCCACCTAATTTCATCTTTACAATAGCCCACTGAGACCAACGGAGGTTTAATTCCAAAACAGTTTGATGTCGCCTTCACCTCTCATGGGAGGGACCAGGAGCTGAGATGTTTAAGGTGACCTAGCTGAGAAGTGACAGGGTAGAAAGAGAACTCACCCTGTCTGAAGATAATACCTGTGGTCTTTCCCTACCTGTCCTCAGGGAGTCAAGCTGGCAGCTGGCCGCATAATGGATGAGCTGACCCCCTGCAGAGCAGCCCTAGAAAGCCCGATGGCTCCAGGCCCAGAGCAGGAAGCTTATACCTGAGCAGGACTATGAACATAATGATTCTCATTTAGGGAACATGTATTATAAGCCAGGCACTAGGCCAAATGCCCCTCAATATTATCTGCCTGAACTTCTCCCAAACTCTGTGAAGTAAGGATTTTAAAACCTGATGTGCAAGTAAGGAACCTGGGGAGAGGTTCAGCCACTTGCTCAAGGGGCTTGTTAAGCAAAGGGTGCAGATCTGAATCCACATCCCACAGATGCCATGGGAGTCTAGGATCAATGAAGTATGACAGGCTGGAGATGACTTCCTGTTTGTCTCAGAGTGTCCATGGAGGCACCAAGGATCAAGGGAAGGACAGTCCACGTGGGATTTACTAAGAGACTAAAACCCTTGCTGTGAAGATACACAGAAAGCTGGAGTAGGGGGAGGTGAGGGTTTCACCGGAGAGTGGACGGTATTGTCCATCTCTGTCCCTGCCTGTGCCCCATCCTGACATCCACATGGGAAGGCTGAAGGGGACCCTCTTCCTTACTTAAGTCAACTGAGGGGGCTTCCAGGAAACCATCCAGAGAATGTACCTTTGACATTTAGTGAGAGTAGAGACTGGTACCGACCGGCACCTAAAAATGTGTATTGGCTAGAGGCTTGGTTAGAGCGCCCACTGGTGGCAAAATCGGGAGATGGGAGACGGTGTTACTGTAAGAACAGCCCAGGTTCTGGATGAGTAAGGATGCCTGGGGTTTTCCCAATGGGCCAGATGTGCCCCATGGAGAAGAGTTGGGTTAAGAGGGCAGGTGGCCTCTCAGAGGGGACAAACCAGAGCGGAGCTGAGGGAAAAGGAATAGTTTTCAGCCAGAGAAGGCAAAGCCAAGTCAAGGGACTTCCCCGGGATGGGGAAGGGCTGTGAGGGACCCACAGATCCCCCCACAAGACAAAAGCCAATGATCTTGCAGAGGTATCTTGAAGAAGGACCCAATGCCAGGTTATGGCTGCAATAGTCAAGTTCATCCTTGTCTGTCCCTTATCTCCACTTGCACCTCCGAGTGTGCTGGAGGGGAGTGTGGGTGGAGGCACCAGAGCAGCTAGAGTAAGAGTGGAGGTGCCACCAAGGGGACCCACTCAGAGACCACTAGCTTTAGGCCACACCCCTTTAGATGCTGGACTCAGTCACTCCCTTCTGAGGCCAAGGGGACAATCATTCAGAAAAGTTAGTTTTCTTATAATGATGAAATAATCCACATCTGGAATGAATCATTTTTTTTCCATATTAGTAGGGTTCAGTCTAATATCCCTTTAAATATTGCCATTCTTCCACTCTGAAATAGAAGTGAGAGGTGCCTGTTGTTTTAAATTAGCATCTGATTACACGGGGGCTGCTCCGTTCCATCCCTTACCTTCTGTGAGCACAGCTGTTCCTAAAGGAAAGTCCTCCTTTGGATGAGAATCTCGACAAGCCACAGACGGGAGGAGGTGGTGGCCTGGTGGAAGCCAGCACTGAGCAGAACTTTTGTGCCCCGAGAAGCAACTTTCTCACATTCCTGGGGAGATGAGTGAGGAACTCTGTGTGTTTAAAGACATGAGGGGAGGGGCGCCTGAGTGGCTTAGTCGGTTAAGCGTCCGACTTTCGCTTGGGTCGTGATCTCGCGGTTCGTGGGTTCGAGCCCGCGTCGGGCTCTGTGCTGACTGCCAGCTCAGAGCCTGGAGCCTGTTTCAGTCTGTGACTCCCTCTCTCTCTGACCCTCCCCTGCTCACGCTGTCTCTCTCTCTCTCTCCTAGAAATAAATAAAACATTAAAAAAAACAATTAAAAAAAATAAATAAATAAAGACATGAGGGGAAATGCCTGAGCCCTCAGACAGGGCTCACAGGTCACTGTGTCTCTTCAAGGTCCCCAGGGGGACTGTGCCCAGCTAGCCACGCCCAGGGGAGACCCCAAAACAAGCATCGCTTACTTTGGGATCAGCGGGAGGCATGTTGCACTTACAAAAAGATAGGCATTACTTTTTTCCTTTTAATATATATATTCATTTATTAACAGACATTTATTGGCATCTCCTGAGAGTCTGCCACTGGGCTCCATTCTGGGTATAACTTGCAGCTTTAATAAAAGCCTTTTGGGGAAATAGAAAGTGTCACCTCACTAAATGTATATGTTAATTTCCAGATTTTCCCCCCCCCCCCATTTCAAAAATCAATACAAGGAGGACAAATGTGTCTTGGAGGTGAGGAGCCATGGCGTTCTCGTGGATGGACTGCTCTGGTGCCATCCTAGCTCTTTTTTTTTTTTAATTTTTTAATGTTTATTCATTTCTGAGATAGAGAGAGAGACAGTGCNGGCAGGCCCTGGATGAGAGAACAGGGTGGGGCCCCTGCCTCCAGATGGCTTCTGTAGCCAGATTAAAAACAGCCACGGAGCGGTTTCCCACTGACACATCAGGCTGAGAGAGAAGGACACTCACAGGATGTGCTGGGACTAAGGGATTCAAGGGGGATGACAATGAAATACGGTGGATTCCTTTTCATTTTTTTTCTTTTCTATTGCATAAGTCATATGTGTCCCTTGTTGAAAAGCTGAAGAGTGCAGAGAAGGCAAAAGAAAAACAGCTCTTAATTCCACTACCCAAAGATAAGCACTTTTAGCTTTTTCAAGGGAGCCCCGTCCCCAATGGGGGGCTTGAACTCACAACCCCAGAGTCACATGCTCTACCAACTGAGGCAGCCAGGCGCCCCAGCACTTTTATCTTTTGATGTGTAGTGTGAAGGGTGGATCCACCTTTCCCGTGCCTGCCTGCTGTCTTCCCAACACATACACAACACATGCACACACATCACACACAAACACACATCACACACCACACACCACATGTGGGTACATACCATGTATGCACACACACCATATACACGCCCTTCATATGCATACACACCCTCACACCCACACCCATTATGAGGGGAACTGAAGAGTTTCATAAAATCCTTTGACCAGGGCAGGCAATTGGTTTTAATTTATTTTTGAAAGGGAGGGGAGGGGCAGAGAGCGAGGGAGAAAGAGCAGGCTCCACACTCAGCACAGAGCCGATGCAGGGCTGGATCTCAGGACTGTGAGATCATTACCGTGAGATCATGACCTGAGCTGAAATCGAGAGTCAGATACTTAACTGACGGAGCCACCCGGGTGCCCCTGGTCCTTCCTATAATTATTTGAAAGAGGCAACCAAGGGGCAGAACTTCCCCAAACCTAACAGGTCTAAAACCACCTGGGAACTCTATTAGATTTCTGCCTTCACTCCCCGCCCCCCAAGGATTTTGATTCAGCAGGTTTAGGGGCGCATTTAGGGTAAGGCTCAGACACCTTAGGAAGCCCTCAGGTGACACTGATGTAGGAACTGGGAAACCCTACAAAGGGGCACTGTGTTAAAGGGCGATGGCGCACGTTTTGGTTCTTCCGATGGGTTCCCTGATAGAACAGGAAATAAGCTAACTCCTCGAAGAAGCAGCACAGGGGCTGGGGCTGGTGGTGGGCAGGCTCCTGGCATGCTCTTTACATGAGCACATCCCCTCCCGGTATTGCCTTTTAGGATCGTCCCAACCATCGGTGCAGAAAGGCCCAGTGCGGGGTGTAATCTGAGGGGCACTGAAGGGACAGGGGAGTGAGGGCAAGGAGTCCTGTTTTCTAGTTTTTTAAAATATTTATTTTTGAGAGACAGAGCACGAGCAGGGGAGGGGCAGGGAGAGAGGGAGACACAGAATCTGAAGCAGGCTCCAGGCTCTGAGCTGTCAGCATGGAGCCGGATGCGGGGCTCAAACCCAAGAACTGCCAGATCGTGACGTGACCTGAAGTCGGACGTTTAACTGACTGAGCCACCCAGGCATCCCTATCCCTTCCCCTCCCTTCCAGGCTTCTGTGGAGAAGAGTGTAGCCCAGTGGGCAGCGGCCCCAAATAGCCAGGGTGCTTCTCTGTGGACAACCCAATAGAAGCAGGAAGGCTGGAGCTCCTCTGACCCCTGACTGGTCAGGTCTCACTTTTGTCTTTTTTTTTTTTTTTTTATTTTTAATTTTAATGTTTATTTTTGAGAGAGACAGAGACAGAGCGTGAGTGGAGGAGGGGCAGAGAGAGAGGGAGACAAAATCTGAAACAGGCTCCAGGGTCTGAGCTGTCAGCACAGAGCCCGACATGGGGCTCAAACTCACAAACTGTGAGATCATGACCTGAGCCAAAGTCGGACGCTTAACCGACTGAGCCGCCCAGGCGCCCCCTAGAGTTTCACTATGAAAGCAGAAAAGAAAGACACCACAGGTACCAGGCTGCCTGCAGCACAGTTGGTGCTTTTATGTAAGTTAGGAAAGAGCAGCCCTACTCACGACACTTGGCTTTAGTCCATCACAATTGTCACAGATTTTTGAGAAAGCAAGCACCGACTGCCATTCATTAGAAAACTTTGGTAACAAGCACACAACTCTTAGTGCTGAAGGGCACATCCTGAGAAGGGACACCGGGACACACTGCAGGCTGCGGGTGACAGCCTTCCTCACAGGAATCTGTGAATCTTCCAGATGAGGAAGCTGAGTGGACAGAAGATGAAGAACTCGACTAGGGCCACATAGCCGGTTAGAGGTGGATTCAAATCCAGCCAGTCTGGCTCCTCAGCCCAAGCTCGGCACCATTAGGCCACTGTTTTTGTTGGAAATGTTTACTCCCGCATCTCCCTGACACACCCTCGAATATTATCCTTAAAAATATCAAATTATAAATTCCAAACCTCACCTCCTTTTATGAGGCTTTCTTTGATCTCACCAAATGCCATTGGCTTTTCCATTCCATGCTCCCCTCTCCCAGACTTTATCCAGCCCTCTGTTGAAGGCTTATCTTTCTGAATCAACTTGATAAGTTTAAAGTCCTCTCTACCCTGTGCGAGCAAATTCTTCAAGGGCTGCTGGGGAGACTGCGGATCACCAGCTCTGTGTCCCCAGAACCTGGCACTGTGCCCAGCACCGAGGAGCAGCTTGGTAATGAAGGATGAAAAGAACGAAAAGGAATTCGCACAGGAGACGATCGGACCCACACTGCCACGGCCCCCCACCCTCCTGGATCCCTCCGGCTCTGACCTTCATGAGTCCATGACTCAGCGTTTGATTCTAAACCAAATGTTAGGGGGCAGAAACCACAGTGGTGCAGAACAGAGAGAGGCAAGATGAAGAATAATCTCCAGGCAATGGTAACCTCGTCTGCTCAGAAGATGTCAGAGTGATTGGATGGGAATTGGTCTAGAAATCGTGGGGCTCCTTGGACGGCTTCTGTGAACCTATGAAATACCACTGAATGCCTGAGGGCGCTGCAGGCGCAGCGGCTGGAGAAGCTGTCAAGGTCATTGCCAACATTGAAATCCCCCAG
This sequence comes from Crocuta crocuta, assembly GCF_008692635.1. NCBI lineage: Eukaryota > Metazoa > Chordata > Mammalia > Carnivora > Hyaenidae > Crocuta > Crocuta crocuta. Next base: position 86,514 of record NW_027527824.1, read on the forward strand.
ATTCTCCTACGTTAATAGGTTTTCAGGGAAGGAAGAATTTAAAAAAAAGCGGTGAGCTGTCATTCCGGAGTCAGAGCGCATTAATAACACTCTCATTAGGAAAAGGTCAGGGGCTTTCTGCCAATTTCAGGCAAGAGTCTAAGGATATCCCGCATGTGCAGAACTTCTGGAGGGAAGTGTGAGAAACAAATGGGCTCGGGGGTAACGGCACAGCTAGAGAGGCTCCTGATTCCATCCCCTTCCCTTCACTTAGTGGAATGTGACTGAGCCACCACCATGGACCACGCTGTGCCATGAGAGAAGAGCAGAGTTTATTTGGCTCTCAAGGGGCCAGCGCTGTGTCCCACCCACTGGATCTCACTCAGACTGAGCACTACTCATCTGGGGCAGCTGATACACAGACCGGCATTGGGTGTTGAATTAATTTCTTTTTAATTCTGCTTAATTCACTCATCATTTGAAAAAAGAATTCCTGGGGTGCCTGAGTGGCTCAGTCAGTTAAGCATCCTGCTCTCCTCTCTCTGTCTCTCTTTCTGTCTCTCTCTCTCTCAAAAACAAATAAATAGACATTAAAAAAAAGAAGAAAATTCCCAACGTATCCAAAAGATTCACAAAGTTGATCTTGCCCCTTCATGAATTCATCTGATACATTTTTATTGAACATTTCATTGATTTTATTTCCCACATGCACCTGGACCAGCTCAACAGCACATTACCTTTGCCCTTTTCCTCTTCCACACTCTTGGCCTCGGCAGGTCGGCCTCCCTCCACTTGGGATAAGCTCCCAAGGCCCTTCTAGGCCAGAGATCCTGGTGCAATTTACTGATGGCCTCCATCCTACATGGATCAGGACCCAGAAGTCAAAAGGAATTGTGCCACTTGGAAGCCAGACAAGCAAGCGCCCAGCTGTGGCATCGGTCCAAAGGGCTGCTTCCCACGTGACAGAACACGCGAGGTGGGGGATACACACAGGGGGACAGGGGCATCTTGAGATGCTTTGTCCTCTCCTTAAGGAGTCCAGACTCCATATCTTCCTCATGACAGAGCACATAGATAAGAAATATTTGTTGTTCCTTATGAAAGAATAGAAAAAAATACACAAAGAAGATAGTAAAAATCCCCAGTGATTCATCTTTAGAAATAACCATGTTTAGGGGCGCCTGGGTGGCTCAGTCGTTTGAGCGGCCAACTTTTGACTTCAGGTCAGGTCACTGTCCCAGGGACGTGGGATCAAGCCTGCGACAGGCTCTGGAGTATGGAGCCTGCTTGGGATTCTCTCTATCTCTCCCTCTGCCCCTTTCCGCCATTTGCACACACACACTCTCTCTCTTTCTCTCTCTCTAAAAAAAGAAAAAGAGGGAGAAAGAAGATCTCTTTTAATATTTTGATGTTTGCTATTCCACTTAAAAGATTTGTATTCGGATACATACATCTATTTTTATGAAAATAAGATTATGCAATACCTTTTTATGACCCACTTTCAAAACATCGGTTACTGTGGTGCTTTTTCTTAAAAAAAATTCTTTTTAGTGTTTTTATTTATTTGTGTGGGAGAGAGAGAGACAGCATGAGCAGGGGAGGGTCAGAGAGAGAGGGAGTCACAGACTGAAACAGGCTCCAAGCTCCGAGCTGGCAGTCAGCACAGAGCCCGACGCGGGGCTCAAACCCACGAACCGTGAGATCATGACCTAAGCAAAAGTCAGACGCTTAACCGACTAAGCCACCCAGGTGCCCCTAAAAAAATTTTTTTTAATGTTTATTTATTTTTGAGAAAGTGACAGAGTGCGAGGAGGGAAGGGGCACAGAGAGAGGGAGACACAGAATACAAAGCAGGCTCCAGGCTCTGAGCCCGTCAGCACAGAGCCCAACGCGGGCCTTGAACTCTTGAACCGTGAGATCATGACCCGAGCTGAAGTCAGACACTTAATAACCCACTGAGCCACCCAGGCGCCCCTCATAAGGTAAAATTTTAAAGGAGACGATGGGCGTTTCCTGCTCGCTTATTTTGTAGCCCTCTCTCCTGGCTTTCTCCTCTGCATTTCCCCCTCCCATGTGTCAGCCCCTCCAGCATATGGAGTCGTCCCCCACCCCTCACGGTTGCTCACCCCCATATCAGAGGTGGCCTCCTCTGCCAGCCCTCAGCCCTAGCCCCGACCTCAGCCATTCCCGGGGGACTATCCCAGAGGCCTAGCCTCCTGGGGCTGCCCCCTAATTCCTCTTCGTCTCTATTCTGACTCATCTCAGAACCAGGGCAATGTTATGTGGACCCATGTCAGGTCCCTGGGGGCAGAGAGAGAAGCCAAAGCCTGCTCGTCTTGGCAGAGGGGGACAACTGTGGTAAGGGGATCACTGTCCCTGTGTTTTAAGGGGGTAGGTCTCCAGGGGACGGGGAGAAATGGGTGACTGGCATCCATGTGGGAAAGGACCTCTATACCACTTGGATGCTCGTTAGGAGTCTTGGGGTCAGGCCGCTGGCCCGGTGCCCGGCTGCTGGAGGCTCAGCTCCCCCTGCCCCCCAGCTGCGAGCTGAAGCCCTTCCGGGTTCTACCTGACCCACACCCTCCCTTACGGGGCTTCGCTCTGGCCAGAGGCGCAGGGCCCAGGCCCTCCCCCGGGAGCTTCAGAAAGGGATGGTGAAAGCTGAATTCTGGGAAGATGAGGGCCTTCAGGGCAGGAAAGGCTGTGCGCCTTTGAGGTTGCTGCAATGGCATACAAATGCCACTGAGGATTTTGTAATCGTGTAGCTTCGCCTGGAGATCCTTCGTCCGTCCTGGGATGTGCCGCGGCCTCTTGGGCACCGAGGGAAAACGACCTTGTGCTGTCCTTCTACTCAAGGTCAGCTCTGAATCTCAGACCTTAGGAAGACCTGAAAGGCCTTTTATTCCAGCTTCTGTGTTCTCTGCTTCATGTTATCTGTCCATAAACAAGGGCGGCTTCTCACCCCCTTCCTTCCAGGGGAGGCTCTCCTGGCTTTGCAGGCATCTTTATTTTTTAATTTGTTTTTAAATTTTAAAAAAAGGTTTTTTTAACATTTATTTATTTTTGAGAGACAGAGCATGAGCAGGGGAGGGGCAGAGGGAGAGGGAGACACAGAATCTGAAGCAGGCTCCAGGCTCTGAGTTGTTAGCCCAGAGCCTGATGCGGGGCTCGAACTCATGAACCGCGAGATCATGACCTGAGCTGAAGTCGGCTGTTTAACCGACTGAGTCACCCAGGCGCCCCTTTAGAAAGCTCTTGGGGGGGCCAGGAGGGGAGGCTTTTCTCACATCCGTGCCTCTGCTCTATACCCTTCTCCATCTTGTCCACCGGGGCAAGCTCTCACTCCTTCTTCACAGTCCAGCCAGAGGCCACTTCCCCCTCCTTGTATCTCGAAGACTGAGCTGATTCCATTTCTCTGGATTCTCTCCCAGTGCCCTGAGCTTCTCATTATCATCTGCAATTGTTGGTTGACTTGCCTGTATTCTGACCCCCTTCCCCACCCGCCTGCGACCACCATGGACTCCTGAGAGTGGTACCTTGGCCAAGTCATCTCTCTGTCACTAGCGCCTGGCTTGGGGCTTTGCCACGAGAGGAGGTTTGAATGAATGAATGAATAAATGAATGAATGAGAAGGGAAGAAGGGAGGGTCCCAGATCATTTTCAACAGCAATAGCTCCTGTACTACTCTGTTATCCCAGGCCTCTGATTTGTCTAAGCCCTTCCCTATCCTTGATCCTCTGGAATCTTCTAGCAACCTTGATTTCGGTTAGAGTGGGGGACCTGCACATTGGTGGGCAAATGAGGAAGCTGAGATCTCAAGAGAAGTGTTCGCTCAAGGTTACCTCAGAGCCCCCTGTGAGAGACCAGGAGCTATTTCCTTCCTTCCTTACATTCCCTTCCTCGGCCCCTCCTGCCTGACTCACATCCCTCAGGACTGCAAGAGCAGAGCTGGGACTTCTAGTGGGACCTGAGGGTTTGGGGAGGCTTGGACGTAGTTCTGGGCGGTGAAGAGCGTGGGTGGAGTGCACGGAGGCTCCCCTGTGCGTGGGGGGAGGGGTGGGGGGAGAGTGATATGGCTCCCAGAGGACCCCGGAGCAGGTTTGGCACCGAGATACGTTTCCTTCCCACTCCCTACTTCTGAAAGGGGATCCCAGGAGGTTCCCCAGGGTCCAGGTAGCTCTAGCCATATTAGCAGAGTCAACAGAAAGCGTTGTACCATGGCAGACACTCCATCATCGCCCACTGAAATTGTTGTGTGACCTTACGGAAGTCATTCCATTTCTCCGGGTCTCAGAGTTTGGGTCTAGAAAATTAGAAGCTTAAAGTCCTATAATGAGGCATGAGAGACAGATGGTTGTGTCCCCAATACTACAGGACTGACACAAGACAGAGGGATCATACTTGTTCGTGTAGCCCAATGAACAGGATGAAGATGGATGAAGGAAAGTGGAGCAGTGGGTTTGGACCGGGAGTCAGTGATCATGCGGGGCCATTTACTGAGCACAGAGCAGATCTAGAATGGAAGGGGCTGCCTTAGGAGACAGTGAGTTCCCGGTCCTTGGAGGTATGTAAGCAGAGACCAGGTGGCCGTTTGGGGCATGATGTAAAGATGGTAGGATTAGACTAAATGAGATGTGAAGTCCAACTCGGAGTGCTATGATTGGTTACCTTTGAAGTCCCTTTGTGCCCAGCATGGTCTTCCGCCATGTGAGCAGGGTAATGGCGAGTGCCCGGCGTGGGAGCTGGGAGTCCTGAGGCCGGCCACTCCAGAGGTAACGTGGATGAGTGGCTCCCTCCTGGGGCTACTGTTCCCTGATCTTTGGAATGGGAATACTAATCTCTGTCCTGTGCATCTTTCCAAGAACATGGTTATTAAAAAATACTTACAAGCTAGGAAAGCCTATACAAATATCGAAGGTTAGCATTTGAAACAACTATATATATGTATATAGTTAACTGTAACAACTATATACATATATATAGTTAAATGTTATTCTGGAGGTTTAACCTTAAAAAAAATCTTTGTACTTAAGTATAATATGGAGACAGAAAAGCACATGTATCAAAGGGTACAGCTTATTGATTTCACAACTCATCTGTGTAACCAGATCAAGAGGATGGGCTATTACTGTCCTGTACTCCCCAGAGGGTGTCCCTCAGGCCACCCCNTCTCTCTCTCTCTCGCTGGGCATGAGACTGGCTGTTTCCCCCATTCCCTCCTCCAAGGAGAGACCACCTCCTAGAAATGAAACAAAACCAGGGCAAACGGATATCCACAGTGTTTTAATTTTTTTTTTTATTACTAAGGGCAATTGGGGTGGGGGGAGGCAGAAGGGGGTTCTGTGCTCCCACATCCTTCGCTCCTTTCTCCCATCTTCCTGCTTACCTGCTCTCACCAGGTCAGGGACCAGGACCAGAGTTCACTCTTCTCTCCACCACTGCATGTAGGGCCCTGGACAAACAACATACCTCCTCTCTGACTCTCAGCTTCCTTTTTAAAAAAAAAAAATTGTTTTATGTTTATTTATTTTGGAGAGACAAAGACAGAGCATGAGAGGGGGAGGGGCAGAGAGAAGGGGAGACACAGAATCCGAAGCAGGCTTCAGGCTCTGGGCTGACAGCTCAGAGCCCGATGTGGGGCTCGAACCCACGAACCGTGAGATCATGACCTGAGCCAAAGTCGGATGCTCAACGGACTGAGCCACCCGGGTGCCCCAGGCCCCTTTAATTTGTCTTATCAGTGCTGGGTGTTGATGAAATAACAGCCTAATCATCCCTGGGGTCCTGATGGCACAGAGAGTCACAGGATTTGCATACCAGTGTAGCACCAGTCCTGCCCAGTCAAAACTGACACAGCCTTGACCTGGGACATGCCACCTGAGTCTCAGCCTCGGGAGGTGGGGGAAGTTGTCAGCACTGTCTGAGCCCCTCAGTGCGCCAGGCTGTGTGATGGGGGCTCTGAGGGTGATGTAAACGTGCTGTGAACAGCGTTGATGTCCTCACTTTCTGGTGAGGGACATGGAGCCCCAACGTCTTGGCTGGGGGGATGCCACAACCAAGCGCCAGGAGCCGCTGGGACGCAAGGTGCCCCAACTTTCCAGAGGCTAACTATTTTCCCTGCTGGCCTACCCTCGTGCCTGGGTATCCCCACAGAACCAAACATTTTTAGTTAAGTCTCCGCGGTCCTTGTTAAAGCGTCACGGACTTGGGCGGCGACTATGCTGTACTCTCATCCACAATTGGCAGTGGCCCACGAGACATCCCTGGGTACGTCTCCTGCTGAATGGGGCCCTAGCACGGGCAGGGAGGAGGCCTGGACAGGAAGGTCGGAGGATCCCGGTACAAATCCAGGCCCACTTGACCGGGTGCCTTTGAGTAGGTTACCTGAGAAGGGGAAGAAGGAAGGCTTGGGCCCACAAGGCCTTCTGGGAGGGGTCCCCAGCCCCAGAGCAACTGCCGTTGGCCAGCAGCACAACCAAGCAGGGATGGCTAGAAGTTGCTCCCAACTGGCCCTGCTCAGAGATTCATTGGTTCCCACCAAACCCCAGCCTAGGCTGTGAGGGAAGAGCCAATCAGGCTGACACTCCAGGATTCTCTGTTTCTGATTCTGGAAGGTTAGCATTGTGCTTTCCACGTATGCACTTTATTTGTGGGCTCCAGAGTCAGACAGACTTGCTTTTTAAAAAAATATATTTGTTTATTGGGGCGCCTGGTTGGCTCAGTCGGTTGAGTGTCTGACTTCGGCTCAGGTCATGATTTCACAGTCTGTGAGTTCAAGCCCTGCGTCGGGCTCTGTGCTGACAGCTCAGAGCCTGGAGCCTGCTTCGGATTCTGTGTCTCCCTCTCTCTCTGCCTCTCCTCCACTCACGCTCTGTCTCTCTCTCTCAAAAATAAACATTAAAAAAGATTTTTAAAAATTATTTATTTTGAGACAGAGCATGTATGCATGAGCTGGGGAGGAGCAGAAAGAGAGAGAGAGAGAGAGGGAGAGGGAGAGGGAGAGAGAACTTCAAGCAGGCTCTGTGCTGTCAGCATGGAGCTGGTTGTGGGGCTCGATCCCATGAACCATGAGATCATGACCTGGGCCAAAATTAAGAGACATGTGTTTAACCAACTGAGCCACCCAGGTGCCTCCAGTCTTGCTTCTGAAATCTGAAATCTGGGGGCACCTGGCTGGCTCAGTCGATGGAGTATGCGACTCTTGATCTCGGGGTTGTGAGTTCAAGCCCCACAGAGGGTGCAGAGCTTACTTAAAAAAAGAAAATCTGAAATCTGTCACTTACCTGCTGCGTGACCTTGGGTAATTCAGGGAACCTCTCTGAGCCTTAGTAGTCCACCTGTCAAACATCTTTCTGTGGAGTGAGAAAGAAATAAGTCAATATATAAGCAGTGGCTATTAGTTGAATTAAAAAAACCCACACACCTGAGAAAAAGGTTAGTTTTAAAATTCTGTAAAACACAAAGATTGGAAGTTAATTAATCAGAAGGGAAGACGTCACAGCAATGCAGTCCTTGGTGACTACCCAAATCCACTGAACTTGGTGACTACCCAAATCCACTGCTCTTTCAGACTCCTACTTCTGTGAGTCCCCCTCTGCTCTCTCCTCCTAGGGATGCCCCGCCCGACCCCCTACCCGCCCTGCCCAAGCATCAGGCCGAGAACAGGGGTGTAGGAAAAAGGGCAAATGGGGGGGGGGGGGGCGAGAAAGGAAAGGGGAGTGCCGGTGGTCGCGCCCTCTGGTGGGGACAGCACTCACAGGTCAGAGACCTGGATTCTGCACCTGGTTCTGCTAGTAACTCGATTCTCGATTCTCGCAAGGACCCCCAGGTCCCCCACAGCTCCGTCAGAAGAGAATCAGGCTCCGGTCCCACTTCTGCAGCCATTTGCCACCTTCTGTTGCAGTTGTGGGAGCCGCCAGGGTCAGGCGTCTGGGTGCCCTGTGGCCAGGACTGAGGTGTCTTCCCGACAATTGCAGGGCTTCAAAGTGTGTGCTGATGGA
>NW_027527824.1:94722-147157 GCF_008692635.1 Crocuta crocuta
GCCCCGGGCTGCCCTGATCCTTTGAGTCACTCTCTCAGCTTTTGCCCGAGTTTCATTCTTCTTGTCATCTCTCGCCCCCATCTCCTAGAAAATGGGCTTCCCACCAAATGATTTAGCTCCCTGCCAGGGCTAAGCAAGCTCTTTGGGCGGGTCTATCAGCTAAGTCATTATCGTCGTCCTTCTTGAAGCTTTTCTCTTTTCTTTATGTTTTTGAAACTGAGTCACTCTGTGTGGCATGGAAAGAGACCAGAATCTGGAATAGGGCTTCTGAGTGCAAGTCCCAGGGTCTGGGCCTCATTTTCCCCATCTGTGAAATGGGTTAGCGATAAGGCCTGCCCTGCTTTGCTCCTGAGATGGCTGTGAAGAGTAAATGAGGTATGGATGTGAAATGCAAGCTCTGTGCAAACTTTAAAATGCTGCCCAAACCGGATTATGCAGTAGAATCATCCAGATTTGTTTGTTTTTAAGACCTGAGAACTACTGCCACTGCTGTTCGTGTGGGCCCGGACCCACGCATACATACACGTGTGACAGTTTGAAACTTATGTAACATTGAAGTTTTAGTACATTGGGGAAAAATGAGATTTCTGGGCCTTTCTGGTGCTTGGAGAAGGTTTGTGCTGCGTGCCACACTGCAAGTGTTAGGGAGCTCATACACCAGCCTCCCTCAGTCTTTTTCATAGGGGCTCACAGACCCTTCATTAGAAGGAACCCCTTGATCTCTGAGGCTGACTCATGTTAGAGTCGAGGAAGCAGGCTCAGAGGGGGACTGATGGCCAGCAGGGTTGCTGTTGGGATGGATGCTGCAGGGCACAGATCTAGCTAGTCACCCGGGAGGACGTCAGAGCAGAGGTAGTTCCCTGACAAGGATCTGGAGAGGAGGAGGGGGAACTCACAGAGGACTCCTTCCCCAGCCCAGCTTCAGGTGGTGAAGCACACACCTGCCACCTGGGGGAGAGAGAGGAGGGGACAGGGAAGGGAGGTTCCTATTGTAGAAGAGATGGAAGTGTGAAGAGCCAGTTTCTGCCATGCGCTTGCTGTGCAGCCTTGGGAAAGTCACTGTACCTCTCTGGGCCTCCATTCAACTGTCAGTAAAATGGATGCAATGGACACATGTATTTATTTTCAGGTAAGTATTGACAACCAGCTATGTGCCAGGCACCAACCTGGGTGCTAGGGACCCTTTGGAAAGCAAGTTCTTGCCCTCAGTGTAAAGTGTAAGCTGGAAAACTAAATGGAAAATAAATGTGATCAGGGCACCTGGGTGGCTCAGTCAGTTAAACGTCTGACTTCAGCTGAGATCTTGATCTCATAGCTCATGAGTGAGCCCTCCGTCGCTCTCTGTACTGACAGCTCAGAGCCTGGAGCCTGCTTCGGATTCTGTGTCTCCCTCTCTCTCTGCCCCTCCCCTGCTCATGCTCTGTCTTTCTCTCTCTCTCAGAAATGAATAAACATTAAAAAAAAAATTTTTTTTAATGTGATCAGTGTCACTCTGGAAGGCAGGTGAGATACTAGGTTAGCGCTGAGGAGGAGCATCTAACATTGCCCAGGGAAGAATGCAGGGAGGTAGTCAAGGGAGGCTTCCCAGAGGTGGTGGCATGGATGCTGAGACAGGAAGGATACATGGGAGGTAACCAGGCAGGTGGGTGTGAGGACAGGGAAACATTTATGGCCCCCTCCCCTACTCCTTCGAGGGGGAGTTTTTCTTCGGAACATGTTAGCAAAGGGAAGTTCTGTGTAGCCACTCCTGAGAGGTCTGCTCTGAACCCCGAGAGAACCTTCCCTCCAAGCACCCACCCTGGTCCTTACTCTCTTCTCACATGTCTGTGCACGATGTTGGATTTAGCCGGTGGGTGGGGCGAGTCAAGGGGATGACAGTGTTTGTGTCTGCGTGTGGGGAGAGGATTTTTACAGCCTGTGCTAAGTATGACTTTGCCCACAGTCTGCGGTAAGCGACGAAAAGCCCCGCCTCTTTTGTGGTCCGCTGGGTGCCACTGTGTTCCAGGACGTCTTCCCTCTCCCGCCCCGACCTGTGACTGGCCTCGGGCCCCTCACGGATGTCCCCCTGTCTGGAGGAAAGCCCCTGAGAGAAGGGGAAGGCGGTTAGCAGGACAGGGGGTGAGCGTCGACTCTTCCAGTTCTTAGCTGGGACTTGGGGGCGAGGCAAGGGAAGCCCCTGACTGAGAGGTGGTCTGTCGGAGACCTGCGAGTCCTCATCTGGGCTGGCGTGGGGGGTGCGAGGACAGTGAGAGCCTGCGGGGAGCCTGGCCACACTCACTGGGAGGCGTGAGACACAAGTGTAACAAGAGATGAGCTCATGGGCAGGGCGGCACCTCGTAAGCTTGGAGACACCCGGTACGTGTGTTTCCTGTCAGCCGTGCGTCCGCCCCGTCCCTCGGGACCCGCCGCCCCGGAGGGGGCTCTGGCCGTCTGGCTTTGTCGCTTGGTCTCTTTGCATCTCCAGCTTCTCCGGCCCCGGGCTTGGCTAGCAGTTCTTTGACCAGGGAAGCCAGAGCGCGGGAAGCGGGGGCAGTGAGGCTGGGCTCCACGGAGCCGATGACCTGATTGTGTTGGCTATTGGTTGCCTTGTAAGAAAACACCCCAAAGAATAAGCACTTAGCGGGGCACCTGAGCGTCCGACTTCGGCTCAGGTCATGATCTCGCTGTTCGTGGGTTCGAGCCCCGCGTCGGGCTCTGTGCTGACAGCTCAGAGCCTGGAGCCTGCTTCAGATTCTGTGCCTCCCTCTCTCTCTGTCCCTCCTCTGCTCATGCTCTCTCTCTCAGAAGTAAATAAAACATAAAAAAAAAAAAAAGAATAACGGCTTAGCACCACAATCATTTTATTTGCTCGTGGTCCTACAATCAGGGCTGAGAACACCAGGTCGGTTCTTGCACTGCTGGTTTTGCTGGGGTCACTTGGGTGTTGGGCCGGTGATCTGGACCCTGGGGTCCCAGATCTGCCGGGATACAGGATGGGTGAGCTTTTGTCTCTCCATATGGCCTTACAGCTTCTCTATGTGGTCTTATCAGACCCCATACATGGCAGCTCTGGGCTCCCAAGATTGCAAACGTGAAAGCTCACCATCCGCCTTTTTTTTTTTTTTTTACAATTTATTTATTTTTGAGACAGAGAGAGACAGAGCATGAGTGGGGAAGGGTCAGAGAGAGAGGGAGACACAGAATCCGAAACAGGCTCCAGGCTCTGAGCTGCCAGCACAGAACCTGACGCGGGGCTCGAACCCACGAACTGTGAGATCATGACCTGAGCCGAAGTCCGACGCTTAACTGACTGAGCCACCCCGGCGCCCCTTAAGTTTCTTTATTTACTGTGAAAGAGCAAATAAGAGAGAGACCAGGAGCAGGGGAGGGGCAAAGAGAGAAAATCCCAAGAAGGCTCCACACTGGTAGCCCAGACTGGGATGTGAACCCATGAACCGTGAGATCACGACCTGAAGTGAAATCAAGAGTCGACACTTAACACACCCAGACACCGTACGGGGCCTTCCGAAGACTGACGTCTGGAACTGGCCCAGAGCCACCTCTATTGTGTTCTACTGATTAAAGCAAATCACAGATCCAATCTAGACTCAAAAGGATGTTTCCACGCTGGCTGATAACACTAGGAGGTGGGTCATGGGGGACATCAATATAATAACAGGAGATCACACTGGTTCGTAGAGAAGGCTGCCTGTGTAAGAGACCTTAGCCTTCAACTACCTTCTTCATAGATCGCACGACCTTGCCTCTAGCATCATCGTCTCAGCAACTGGCAGAGTGTATCCCTGTAAAGTTATTTCTAGGGTATATCCCATTCGGTGAAAGTGGTCAGGTATCCCTTGCTCCCCATTAGTTAGCAAATGCCCTAATCCCACAGACACGTGCTCGTCTCCGTAGCTTAAGCCAACGAGTGATGGTGGAATTCCCGACAGAGTGCAGCCATCAGTTGCAGTTGCAGCCTCGGCTGCCGGGCCGAGGAGGTCGGTTAAGAGGTTCCCTAAGCACTGTTCCCTTACAAATAATGGGTCAGAAGGAAACTGCATGGTGATTTTGTTTTTGTTTTTCATTTAAAAAATGTTTGTTTATTTTGAGGGGAGAGAGAGAGTGCGCGTGCGCATGTGCGAGTGGGGGGAAGGGCAGAGAAAGGAGACAGAATTGCACGCCATCCCCGCACTGTCAGCACAGAGCCTGACGTGGGGCTCCATCTCATGAACGGTGAGATCATGACCTGAATGCCATCAAGAGTCAGATGCTTAACTGACGGAGCCACCAGGTGCCCTGAGGGTAATTTTGAAATGTACCGATGCAGAGGGTAGAGCCTCCTTTTGGGCAAATTCCTAAGCAAATCATGAGGTCACCTGCTGAGAACCGATGGCCACTGAAGAAGCCCAACCTGAGAATATTTTGAGTCACAGCATGCTTATAAGTTTGACAAGAGAAAGAATTTTCAAAAAAAAAGTCAGTATTTTATATTATTATATGACACTTAGTATATGCCAGGCACTAGTTTAAGTATATTGTACACTGACTCACTTATTCCACACAACAAGCCTGTGAGATAGCAACCAACCTCCATTTCACAGATGTGGAAACTGAGGCTCAAATGTTAAATGGCTCACCCCAGGCCACTGAGCGATAAGCGGCAAAGCTGGGCTTCGAGCCTGTGCCTTACCTGCTGGTTATGCTACTTTTAAGGAACCCTTGTTCAGGGCCTTCACCTGATTTGGGAACCTGGCTTTTTTTCAGCCTGAAGTCGGGCTCTTTGCCCTTCACCTGAACAGGACGGCTGATGCCTTGAATCGTCACCCGACTTCAGAAAAGTTGCTGCTTGGGGCACCTGGGTGGCTCAGTCTGTTAAGCGTCTGATTTCGGTTCGGGTTATGATCTCACAGTCTGTAAGTTTGAGCCCCGTGTCAGGCTCTGTGCTGACAGCTCAGAGCCTGGAGCCTGTTTCGCATTCTGTGTCTGCCTCTCCGCCACTCATACCAGTCTCTCTCTCAAAAACAAATAAACATAAAAAAATTTTTAAGAAAAGTTGCTGCTTCTAAGAAGCAACTAGTTAGAAAATTTTTCCTGCCTTGACACTTCTGTTGTAAAATCATTTTCTCTTTTTCTGTCTTCTTGTATCATGTACATAATAATTACATATCATACATACACGTTACATATACATCTACGTAAACATAGGCTCGTATTCCTAAATCTGAATATTTTGACTAACAGGTATGTGCAACAAAATAATAAATAGCTTTTGGAATTAAGCAGTAAACCCAGGAAGAGTTTCCTGCCTAGCTCAACAAACCAATCATATGCATAAAGACAACCGCTGACACTTAAATAAATGAAAGAGAAGAATAAAGCAAGGCCATGTGACTTAACTGGACAGCTATTTGCTGTAGCCAGGTGTTGCGCCAGGGACTGACGTTAGGTATTGATGTACAGAGCAGTCACAATTGCAATTAGACCCCTGTAAACACTGGGCACCGATATCGGTGGAGCAGTAGTGGACATTACTGCCACTGGACATTTTCCCTTTGGGGATGTCGGCTGTCGGTGAGGGCTATCGCCGATGGCGTTGGGTATGGATAGATGTTAGGTAGCAGTGAACGTCTGCTCCCTGGTGAGCATTAGCCAACACAGGACACTGAGCATTGATGGGCAAGGCCTTATTAGCCTGTGATGCCCTCTATTGTCTTGGTGACACTGGGAAAGAGCAGAATGGTAGGCCTCTGCCCCAGACACGCCTGGCTGTCTTGCCCAGAGAAACATCCTGTGAGCCGATTTGGAAGCAGTTGATGGGTGCCAGTGTTCACATCTCCATCTGCCCTTTCTCTCTGAGAGCCCTTTGGTCATGACCATTTGGGGACTTCAAACGGTGGTCTGATAACCCCCATGGAGGGAAATTCCCGCGTTTGAAAGAATAATTGGTTCCCAGGGGGATGGGGTCACACACAAATCTATACACACTCTCTTCTGCCATCCTGACCCAAACTGGGTGCTTGCTCCTTCCTTCTTTGTAAGTGGTGTGGGATTAAAGCAGAGCAGGGATGGGACTTAGAAGGACCTTGGGCTTGGTTTAATGCTCTGCTCTTGGCATCTTGACATTCTCAATACTTTCGAATGAGACCACATATTGTCATTTTACACTGGGCCTCACAAGTTGTGTCACCCGTTCTGAAGCACAGAATCCTGGTCACCTGCCGTGCGACCTTGGGCTGCTCTTCTCTGGGCCTCAGTCTCCCCCTCCGTGAAATGGGGCCAGGAGGGGAAGGACTTTGACTTGGATCTTCGGCTTTCCATGCTCTATGATCTAGAAGCAATGGTCTGATGGGAGATATTTAGAGTTGTGTGATTTCCCCAACTTACTTTCAAGAGAACAAATAAATGGGATCCCAGTGTCGTTTCGGCTTCTCACAGCACCTCTGCCCTCGCTGACGTGTGGGATCTGTATACGTGGCCCAGCCGCTGAAGTCGGACAAGCAAAAACAACTCACCATTGGTCAGATGAAGCCAGGCCCAGGCTGGTATGGTGTTTGGTGACAATATCACCTGGGACAGTTGTGAGGAGGAAATATTAGCACGTACTCCAAGTCCAAGGAACATGTGTCTAGCAAGCGGCAGCTGATTATTAGCGAAATGCAAGGAAACGTTTGTGAGCCAGCCTGTGCCCCTGATGACAAATTATGCCTCAGCTGTTTGCCCGTCCCTAAAGCCCGACTGGCATGTGTTGAAGCTCTATTCTGTGTCTGGCACACAGAGCAAAGATCCTGCGGCTTAGCGTTCGGTTCTGCAACCACAATCCGGAACCTTTATGAAACCCTTCAGTTCTGAGTCAGTTATCAAAACACGAGTCTAAAACTGCTATGATTCTGTAATCTATTTCATAATTCTGTGGTTGCATGGAGAGAACAAGCGTGTGTGGAGTGTCTCTTTCGAGCCGGGCACAGTACTTGACTCTTTTTTTTTTTTTTTAATATTTTTTATTTATTTCTAGGAGAGAGAGAGAGAGAGACAGTGTGAGCAGGGGAGAGTCAGAGAGAGAGAGAGAGACACACAGACTCCGAAACTGGCTCCAGGCCCTGAGCTGGCAGTCAGCACAGAGCCCGACGCGGGGCTCGAACCCACAAACCGCGAGATCATGACCTAAGCGAAAGTCGGACGTTTAACCGACTAAGCCACCCAGGCACCCCCTGTACTTGACTCTTTACAAACGTTACTTCGTTTGCTCATTCAGTCCTGTGGAGGGAGGTATTTTCATCCCCATTTTCCAGGCTCAGAGAAGTAAAGTGACTTGGCCAGAGTCACACAACTGGTGGGTGGGTGATGGACCCAGGATTTTAATTAATCTTTTTCTGTGAACACTAAAGCGGAATCTTTGCACTCATCCCTACACATCTGTGAGCTTCTAGCGTCCTTCTTCTCGGCCCCGGGATCCCAGGAGGACGGACCGTAGCAGCGTGAAGACTGCGTGGCTGTGAAGGAGGTGCTGGCCTGCAAAGCGCGCAACCCCCTCCCCCCCGGGGGTGTCTGGCCATGTGTGGCCACGTGGTGGCGCTGCGGGCTGGGAGCCTCCGGAGGGGCACGTGGAAGGCTGGGTTAGGGGAGGGCCGCTGGTCCCCCGGGGCTTTCGCTCTCCTTAAGGCTTGCAGGAGGCCGGAGCTGCGGGATGTGCTAGGTAGGTAGTGCCCCACTGGACGGAGGAGCCCCACAATGTGACGGTCCCATCCTCACCACAGAGCTTCATCCCTGCCGATTTTGCTGGAGGTGAAGCTGCAGCCACCGGCAGAGGTGACCTGCCCCAGAACTCACGTGTCTCCCGCAGGGGGCTCCGCCTCCCCAAGGTGCCTCTGTCCCCATTTTAAAGACACTTACTTTCCATTCCCTTCCCCCCGCCCCACCCCAGTCTTCTTCAGGGGGGCTTTGGGTGAACGTCCCTGGGATCCCTCTCCTGCCTCTGCATTTGAAGGCTCCCCTGAGCCAGGAGATGAGGGAAGGGTGGAGAACCAATCTGAGAGCTGGAACATACTCCCATATTGACTGATGGGTGCCAGCCTCCAGCTCATGGAGCCCAAGCCTTGGGGGTGGGGGAGTGTCCTAGGTGACAACACCAGTAAGCTTCCCAGCCAGACCTGTAGCCTGAATGTTCTGAGTGTTGTGCCAAAGCTCACCTGTGACTCCCTCCTGCTAGGTGCCAGCCCCCTCCGTCCAGGTCCATTTGTTCTTCTCAGCTCTGTGGACCAGCCTCCTCCAGGAAGCCTTCCTAACCTCACCCCCACCCCCCGCAGGCTCTCACAGCTACCTGCAGCTCGGGTGTCTTCTGTGTGTCCTTCCCACTCACACCCCAAGAACAAGAGTCCCTTGGCAGAGGCGATATCAGAAAAAACTGGTCATTGTCGGTAATGATGGCGATGGACGTTCCCTTAGACCTTGGCCTGTTAGAAGGAACAACTTACAGACAACAGAACCATTCAGATGAGCTGGAAGTGAGTTCCCTGTGACTGGAAGCATGCGAACAGGAGTTAGGGCGCCACAGCAGGCAAAATGCCAAGAAGGAATGAAGTACTGCCGCTGCTCGGAGGAGGGAGGGGGCCTTAGGGAAAGCTCTGCGGAGGTGAGGCAGGAACTGGCTCTATCACGGTGGGAAGGAGCTGAGAGGCAGGGATGTGGGGGGCAGGGGAAGGCCCCAGAGGAACAGCCTGGGCAAAGGCAGAGGTGTGCGAGGGCCTGACAAGTTCATGGAGTTGGGGCAGCAGGGAGAGCGGAGAAGGGTGGACAGGGTACAAGGCACAGTGAAAGGAGCAACTCACCCGGGCAGTTCCCTCCCTCGGATCAGCTCTCTCTCCAAATCCTGCGAGAGGGGATGGGGTGACGGGGCTTTTCCGGGACAACAGGCTGCCCAGAGCATGTTGGGGGACGCTAATCCAAGGATGGAAAGAGGGACTCTTTATAGTGTTTATTAAATCAAGGATCAGTTAAGTGTAGGGTGGGGCTGGGGGGGGGGACAGAGCTCTCATTGTCCTGTGGGCGGCTCTGTGGGACCAGCCCCCTGATGCCCCATCACTTCCACCCAACACCTCCTCCCTCAACACATCCCCAGGACCCAATATCACAAAAGTGAACAAACGCAGTGTTTTTCTTCTTTTACAAATGGCACGTTTCCATCCCCTGCCGGCAGGGGGCGGGGGAGGGGTGGTGGAAGTAACAATCCTTTACAGAGGCAACAATTTTTATAGAACAAATACAAAGGAGAGAGCCCAGGGCTGGGCTGAGAACATGAACATTGATGGGGGTACCTGCCTCCTTCCCACACATGGCTGAGACAGGCTGCTGGGCTCAGGGCCAGCGGGGACCGCGTCTGGGAGGCCCCTTGGGGCTCCAGGGCTGCATCAACTCCTTGCATGTAGACACAGTAAGTACCTCAGGGGTCAAAAGACCAATTTCCAGTCTCGATGCTGGAGGACCCCACTGCAGAGTGGGAAACTGGTGGGCCTGGGAGTGGCATGCCTGAAGCTTCCAGAAGCTCCGAGGTGAACTCACTTACCCTGTGCCACCCAGCTGCTTACAGGGCCCAGAGTCCCACTTCTGAGGCCCTCGCCTGTCCTGGGGAGGACAGGGAAAGGGTACAAATGGCAGGAGGGGGGGCCCAGGAAGGGGACGGAGGGCATGATTTAGAGAAGACGGAAAAGTGCAAAGGCCTCGCTGGGAGGCAGGACCCTGGGGCCGGTTATGCCTCCGTGGCTCTAGTACCTTCGATTAGCCATCTGCCTTCTCTAGCCCTCAGTGTCCCCATCTGTCACATGAGGAGGTGCACTTGATTTTTTCTCTAGTCCCTTCTACGACTAAGGATCTACCCAGGGTCCTAGAGGAAGAGAAAAGGATGAGGTGGGCCTCAGGTGCCCAGAGCAAAGCGGGGGCGACTTCATAAAGGAAGCTCATGCCTCTGAGTGACTGGACCGTGGGCCCAAGGGGGTGCTCAGCCACGGGCCGGACCTCTTTTCTGCAGCGGTATCGCCCATCCACTCTCCTCCTGCCACAGGTCGGGTCGGCCCAGGCCTGAGGGAAGGCACTTTGGGGACAAGTGGGGAAGGACGGCAGCGGGCTGCCGTCTCCGGTTTGGCATCTAAGACCTTCTACTTCTGGTTTGGGGAGGAACGCAGACAAAGGGGCCAGACTTGGCTGCTGGGTGCGGGTCCCAGCTCCAAAGCCTCTCCCTAGGCCCACGGTTCTCTTTCGATGCTGCTGCCGCAGAGGCCTGCAGGGTGCCTCCTGGCATCGGCACGGGAAAATATAAATTACCCGGGACCTGAGGAAGCCCGGGGGCAGCGGGGTGTCAGCCGGCCCCGGGCTACGCCGCGTGTCACAAAGCGTTGGGGCCCTTGGCAGCCCTCTCCCCGGTGTCTACGCAGCGCAGGGCCACCTTGGGGCTGGAGCCCGGCTGCCGCGGATAGGAGCCCTCCCGCACCAGCCGCCGGCACCGCACGCCCTGACCCACGCTGACGCTCTGCAGCGCGGGCAGGCGGAGGCGCAGCACGTCGGGCTGAGGCACCAGGCTCGTGCCTGACAGGTCCAGCTCCTGCAGGGCGTCCAGGCCTGCGAACACGTCTGCGCCCGCCCACTTGAGCTTGGCGTTGCCCGAAAGGTCCAAGACCTGCAAGCCTTGCAGCTCACGGAAGCCATAGGGTGCCAGCCGGGGGAGCCCCTGCAGGCTGCCCAGCGACAGGTGTGTGAGGCCCGCCAGCCCCCGGAAGGCACCCGGGCCCACGGCGGCCAGCGGGTTCCCGTCCAGGCTCAGGTAGCGCAGCGGCAGGTCCCGGAGGTCGGGGACGGCGCGCAGCCGGTTCCAGGCCAGGTTCAGGCTCTGAATGGCGGGCGCTGGTGGGCTGGCCCCCGCGGGGTGGGGCACGAGGCGGTGCAGGAGGTTGTGCGAGAGGTCCACGTGCAGCGCCCGGCCCTGGCCGTGGCCGGTGAAGGCGGACACCGAGACCTCTCGGAGCCGGTTGTGGCTGAGGTTCACGTCGCTCAGGGGGGAGCTGGTGAAGCTTTCCGCCGGCAGAGCGGCCAGGCCGTTGTGGCTGATGTCAAGCGACTCCAGGTAGCGAAGGCGGGAGAAGGCGGTGGGCGAGACGCCGGTGAGCAGGTTGTGGCTGAGATCCAGGCCTGCCAGCGTGGTATAGCCCGGCCCTGCCAGCACCGACTCGTTCACGGCCTCCAGCCGGTTGGAGGACAGGTCCAAGTGGGCGGTGTCCAGAGGGATGGGCACCGGCAGGATGTGGGGGCCCAGGCCGCTGCAGTCCACGCGTGTCAGGCTGAAGCTGTCGAAGAGGCCGAAGGTCTCCACCTCGCACTGGCATCCGGGGAAGCATGGCCGGGTGGTCTGGGCACCGCTCACGGCCAGCAGCAGCAGAGGCAGCAGCAGCAGCAGGGGCCACGGCATGGTGGGGGCTGGAAAGAGAGCCACGGATGAGGGATGGCAGCTAGACCAGCTGGCCCTAGCCCACCAAGCAAGCGGCGCGCCTGGTGCATCGAGGCACGGCCGAACGCTGCTGCCACTGGTCCTGTCCTCCCGGGATGCTCTCCCTGAAACACTCTTCCCCATAGAACTCCTGGTCCCCATTCCTCTCTGGCCTCAGTCTCGCCATCTGTATGATAAACGGCCAGATGGGTGGACTGTAAACCGAAAGCAGCGCGGAACCCTTTCTTGGAAAAAAGATTAGCAGATGGAAGTGCGAATGTTCTGGCTGACGTGAGGGTGGGGACTTGGAACTTTCCAGGCTTACTTACCACTCCCGCCCAAGGATGTTCAGGAACCCCGCCGGAAACCCCCTGGACTAGACAGGTCTTTGGCTGGCCCCTCCAGCTCGGATGGGTGAGGGTCCACGGGCTGGTCTTGCCCCAGGCCCTGCCGAGGAGGGGTCACGGTGCCCTAGCCGCCTCTGCGCACGTGCGGAGAGCCGGGCGCTGTGCTACCTGCACCGCACGGCCCCACCTAACCTTCACCATTACAGAAACTGCAAGGCAGCGACGTCAGGAAGAGGGAACTGGGATGCAGAAGGTTCAGAAAGCTATGTGCAGCCACACGTGAGGGGGGACGGACCTAGATGGAGTGCAGAGGAAGCGTGACTCACTGTCGTGGTTTGGCAGGGGCTGAACCGCGTCTGAGACCCGTACTCCATCCCCTCAGATGGACGTCTCTCTCTGTAAGGGGGGGTGCAGTGCCTGTCCACCCCACCCTCTTTGTGAGTAACAATAGCTGAGCCCATAGTCCTCAGCCCTCTCCAGAGACAGCATCCTTCATTCCAATTGGGTCCCTGTGTCTAGACTTCCAGACGGGCTCTGGGGACACTTGTCCCAAGCCCCTTCCCGCTTGCCCTGTCCCTCACTACCCAGAGCTGATATAGCTGTTATGCGTCTTGGGCCCTTTCTTTAACCCAGGGCAGGCAGCTGGGCTGGGTCCCTCATGTGGAAGAAGGACTAGAGGCTCAGAGAGGAACTGGGTTTTATCCCAAACTAGTAAAAAGCAGGGCAGGATTAGAGCCCAGGCATGCTCAATCCCAATTCCTCTATTTTCATCTGCTTCCTCCAGCGGGGCTGGTCAGGTGGCCAGAAAAGAGGGGCTTTTCCCACAGGCACATGCTATGACACAGGCTGCTGTCCTCCCTTGGCCTCAGTTTCCCTCCCTGTACAATTCTAACAGCAGCTGCCGGTGATGCCCGGCACTGCCTGTGCGTGGTCACCTCCATTCCTCCACATCCACGCACGTCTGTGTGACCCAGAGCCTGAGTTCACACCCACTGCAGCTCCGTGGACAGAGGGGCAGGGGGAGGGACTCACAGGGGGATGAGAGAGAGGGTTGAGTAATGAAAGCCTCTGACTGGAGAGCCTGTGGTCCCCCCCTCCTGCCGCACAGTGGCCACTCCACCCGGGAGACAGAAGGCACCCAGCCTCACCCCAGCAGGTCTCTTCATCTGGCGTGGCTGTGCTCTGCCCCCCTGCCCAGTCTCCTCTTCCCTCCCCTCCCCTACTGGCCTTTAGGGAGAGGGTACAGAGGGGGAGAAGCAGGATAGCATTACTAGCCCTACATGAAACTTTAAAGGGGCCGCCATTTGATCCACACTCTGGCTCTTCACAGGGGCGGTGAGAAGTGGGGCTCTTCTCTCCGCTCCCCTCTGTGGGCCTCTCCCCTCCCACCCCTTTCTTTTGTAGAGGGCCAATTTGAGGATTAAACCCGGCCCAGGTGCATCCTGGACTTTGTCCCAAATAAGGCAGGACAGAGTGTTCCAGTGTCTGGAACCAAAAGGCAAATATTGAGTTGCTCCAGGCCCCCTTTGTTATGTTGGGTGAGCCTCTCACCACAGGGGTTCATTACCACTCTGAGCCCCTCCCTCCCTGCCAAGCCTATCCGTCCATACCCACCCTTCCGGGNCACACACACACACACAGAGGCCTTGAGATTACACTTTGGTTCCCAAAGGTGATTATACAATGTGCCTATTAAACGCCAGGTGGCCCTTCTTGAGCTCCTGGTTATGTAACGGGCAGCCCGAACACAGCCCCAGCCTTCCCTCCAGCGCAGGGGCCTCTTACTGCCCTCCCCGGGCCTCAGCCTGTCCCCTGGACCACAGGCAGTAATTCCTGCCCTGCCCTCCTCACATCAGGGGATTCAACTCCCACCACAGTACAATGCAAACTGTGAAGCGCTGTGCACGAAGGCAAGGGGGTCACTCCCGGGCCACTGGAGACATGACAGCAGGCGCAGGGGGGCAGGAGCAAGGATTGAGACCCGCCTGGGTGACTGTGCTTGCCAGTCAGACAAGGTCCGCTGCGCCAGGCTTGACACTGGCAGCGGTAAGTGCTGACAGAGCCCGTCCCTGGGATGGGCTAGTGCTGGACTCACGTTCTCTCCCACATCTGCAGTCACTCCAGGAGGTCAGCATCTTGAGTCCATTTGAGAGTAAACTGAGCACGAGAAGGGGAAGGTGGCAGGGCCTGGAACTGAGCTCAGGCCTCGGTGACCTTCTATCGGGTTTGGCTCCAGTGGAAAAGGCGCTTCTGTATCTGCCGAGAAGAGGAGCGAAGCGGCCAGAGTGGTAAGGCCAGCTCTAGCTGCCATTCAGTGGTTCTGGGACTTTTCAGGAGGTCACAGGAGGGCCCAGAAGCCTCTCGGGGGTGTCCTAGGAAGTTGCGAGAAGGGAGGAATCCTGGAGATGCCTTACAATGTTGGACCCAGAAGGGGGCAAAGGCAGAGGTGTGGGCTGGTGGTCTTGAAGAGTCAGTGCTCCAGTCCTGCTCTGAGGAAATGTCCCCTCGGGGAGGGGCGCCTTACATATGAGCATCTCAGAGATGCGGGGGTCTGGCACCATTGCTCGAAGCCCTTAGCAAAAGGCTCAGGAGCCAAGGGGGAAGGCAGAACTTTCTCAGGAGGAGACTGAGAAAGATAAGGAAGATAAGGAAAATTCTTGCCAGGGGCACAGCTCACTATAGTTTACAAAAGGCCTTTGCTCATTTGATGCCGTGGGGGCCACAGGACAGGGCGCCCACACTGGCACTTTGAGGAGGCTGTGACCCAGTGTGTGGTGACTTGTCCACGGACCCCCTGTGAGGGGCTGGTGGCCCACGTTCAGGCTCTGGTCTCCTGATTCCAGCCTTGGGCATCCCAGCCCACTCAGGGTGGCTGTTGAAGTCTCCTGCGGATCTTACCAAGTCCATAAAAGTCATGCTCAGGCAAGTCTGCGGCTTCATAGAGGGGGCTGACGCCATAATGCTAGGTATATGGATAAATTGCATGTCTAGGAAGATTGTAACTATGCATTAAAAAAAAAAAAAACAACCAACCAACCGGACCCTAATTTTAGAAAGTCTAGAAGAAAATATATCCACACAACAGTAGTTTTTCTTTAGGTGGTAGAACTCTGAGTGGTTTAAACATGTCTTAATCTCCTTTTCTACTCCTATTTCCTCTCCTACAGTAAAAAAATATATATAAATGAAACACACTGACAAACATACCAACAATGCCTCCTAAGAGTGTCTCATGGCCATCTCTGCTTCCTCTGATCTTGGCTAGCCATAATCTCTGAGCCTCAGTCTCCTCATCTGTAAAATGGACATACTAACAGCCACCTCATAGGACTATCCTGGGGATGAAATGAACATTGCAGGCTTCCTAGTTCAGGGGAAGAACGCGGCCCGGGCAGGGGCGGCCACCAGCGGAGGCGGGGGGGCTCACCCTCCCCTCTCCTTCCTTCCTTCAGCACACATGTATCAAACGTGTCCAANGCGGGCAGGGGCGGCCACCAGCGGAGGCGGGGGGGGGCTCACCCTCCCCTCTCCTTCCTTCCTTCAGCACACATGTATCAAACGTGTCCAAGCTCTTATCGGTACCCTCTGGAAGAGCAATTCTTTCCTGGGAGGCCACACTGTTTCTCAACAGGGCTAGTGGCTCTGGGAAGGGATGACTAATGTGAGTTCCCCTTGACAAAAACCACCAGCCTCAGCTTCGTGGATGGAGAAGGCCTTCACGGCCAGAAACCTTGCACACTAATTTGCAGCGTGATCCAGGCAAGTCACTTTACCTCTCTGGACCAATTCCTTAGACTACGCATCTGGGGTGGTAACAATGGTCCCATCAGCCTCAGAGGGGACTGTGAAGATAAGACTAGGAAGCTGAGCATTCCTGTAGAGAAGTGAGGCCCCCAAGGGGTGGAGGCCACACTAATGGAAAGATGGCGCCTTTCGATCCCACCTATTGCCACATCCGCGGTCATGAATCAATCACAGCACCACTTCCTGGGGACCTGCACAGGGCCTCCGAGCTCTCCTCAACTCGGTGCTCCAGGCCTCTATCCACTGATCAGAGTTGGCACTCAAGACGAAAACTGTCACTCTGGGATCAGTGCCCTGATCTGAAGGAGCTGCAACTCTGGGAGTCACATGCCAAACTGGGCAACTCTGGGAAGAGACTCCCTCTCTCTGAGCCTGTTTTCTCACTGAAAATGGGGACAGCAACGCCTTCCTCGAGGGGCTGCTGTGAGGACCAGAGACCACAGTGCCAGGACTTGACAGAGGAGCAGTGGATGCCCCTCCTAGGTTACGCGGTAGGAGGCGCCCCCACACAGGGCCACTGAGGCCCCTCCCCCATCCCTCTCGCCACTCTCTGGGGCTGAAGGGGAGGGCAACTGCGCACCGTGACGAGACAGACCCTGGAGGATGGTCGGGGGCCCCTGCCGTAGTCCCTGCTCTGACGGGCCTGTTCACACCTGTGGACAGGCCCCATCTCCTCTCGGGGCCTCAGCTTCTCCAGCTTCCCAGTAAGAGGCTGAGTCTACACAGCTCAGCTCCAGCGTGTCAGGAGTTCAGAACTTATCAGGAGGATGTACTGAATCTCTACTAAGTGCAGGGTGCACTGTGCAAGGCCATGTGTGGTGTGTGTCGGGTGGGGGTATCAGGGCCCCTTTCCTCATGAGACTTCCAGACCAGTCATGGGGACATGAGACCAACTCAGAACAAGATCACTAACGCCTGCCTCGGACCCAGAAGACCAGGAATCTAGTGCCAGGTCTGCTACTCCCTGTGTGACCTTCATGGTTTTCTTTATTTCTTTGAGCCTCGGTTTTCTCATCTGTGTAACAGCACGAACTCTGCCTTCCTCTGGGACCTGTGATCTACCCGGGGGAGAAAGGGAAAGGCAGACAGAGGGCCACCATTGAAGCCAAGGGGGGAAAGGGATCTTTGGCCTAAGAAGTATCACTTCTTCTCCAAACCCCGACCTGCAGATAAAAGACGCTGGTCAGCCAGCTTACAGAACACGAGGGCTCAGAAACTGCCCACTCTGTGTTCGGGGGACACAGGAGAAGGTCCTCTGGGCAGGGGCCATGAGTTACTCCTTGGTGCACCCACTGTGACACTAGGGAAGTCTGCTGATGGCCCTGACGAAGCGGTGTGGCTGCTCACTAACAGACTCCAGGCAAGTCTCCCTGCTAGGACAGCTTCCGGAACAGCTTTGGCCACATCGTTTCCTTCTCAAAACCCTCCCAACTTCTACTCCTGCCTGCAGAAATCCGCTCTCCTGGCACAGAGCATCTGCCAGCTGTCCCCACCGCCCTCCCACTCCCGGCGGAGCCCCCATCTTGAGCTGAACCTACGGTGGTGACTTTTGAACAACTCTTGGCCCTGTCACACTTCCTCAAATGCAGAGAATTCAGGGCTGGGGAACTGGAAGGTCCCCCAGAGATCACGCACCGGTAGCTGAGGCCCAGAGTGGGTAGTGACGACGAGGAAATGGCAGAGCAGGACCTGGGTCTCGCTGCCTCACTGCTGCCGGCACCACCCAGTGGAACAAAGCCTGTTCTGTCCACTGGGGCCCCCGGGCCACCTCTCCCTCCTTCCCTCCCTCCCTGGGCCTCTCACACGCTCTCCAGATGCATACTGACTAAATTCTCTACCGTTGTTTACCTGCCCATCTCCTGATTTGAAGTGCAAGCAGCTTGGGACCGTGAATCTGCCTTCTCTTCACCTGTTCATCCCTTCCCCCTCACAGACCCCCACCGGGGTCAGAGCCAGGCCCGTCGGGCATGGCAAATACTGTTAGGTGAATGGCCGGCCCAGCAATTCGGGACCAACTGCAGGATTCAGACCCAGGTGAGAGTCCAGCCCTGTACCTACTCGCCTTGTTGAGTCTCCGTGGCCTCAGGGGGGAGAACAACACAGGCGTGGTAAAAGCATTAAGGGAGAGCGCGTGAAACCCTTGGCTCAACGTCTGCCACATGTTAAGGGCTCAATGCACAGTAGACGGTGATGATTTATCGAGCTTCCAGAAGGCAATGACCACGTTATTCTTCCTTATGTTCCTCTCATTCAAGTACCCAGTGCAGTGCCAGGTGCCTGGCGGGTCTGTGACCGCTTAACGTTCCACGATCAGTGTGCTGGCATCAGCTGGCAAGGCCCCAAGCCCCTCCTCCTCCTCCTCCTCCCCGGAGACTTGTCTAGAGCTAGGAGTTCTAGCTTGGGCCTCCCTGGCCCCAGGGGGCTGCCCCTGGGGCTGGACCACAGGGTTTCTGGAGCCAAGATTTGCCAGCTCCTCACTACACCTGCAAGAGGAAGCCCCTGGCGCAGGAATGAGGTTGGGGTGGGGGCTGAGCCTCGGGTTGGACCAGGGCCCCAGCACCCACCTGAGATAGGCCTTTGCCTCCACCAGCTGCTCAGCGCTGAGCCGCCCCCCACCTGGCTCCCTCGGCCATGAGCTCACTTGAGATGATGCCAATGAAATCCCCAGGTGGAAATTCCACTAGCATCCTGCCCACCCTCTCCTCCCCCTAACCACTTAGTCAGCTCTGGAAACGCGAGGCCAAAAGAATTTCAGGGCCAAACTCCCAGGCCTTGAGGGCTGGCTCTCCCAACATAGTCATGAATGTCGCACATCTGTACAAACACGTCAGCTCGCCACGCACTTCTACGTCACCATCTAGTTTCTGCCTCATCAGTCCTTGACCGTGGGGATGACTGCCCCTATTTTGCAGACAAAGAGACGACATTATTGAGCCGGGAAGGAGAGGAACCAGGTCTCAAATCCAGGTGTCTAAGCTCCAAATCCCTCCTTATGCCACTGTGACTCTACTTACCGTGTGGATGACGGCTAGAGCCGATGGTGCTGGACTATAACTACGTTTACCTGTCTGGCCTCCTGGGAGGAGGGACGGGGCCAGATTGATTTTTATGTCCTTGGAGCTAAGGAAGCACTGAAGCTGTCACAGAGCTGGTGCTGTACGAAGATAAACCAGGCATGCAGAATACTATTCTTTCACCAAACGATACCTCTCAACCTTTCCAGTGCCTCGACTATTAGTGGCTGCTCAGTCCCTCTGCAAGATCAGCAGGTTAGATAGCACTGTGTCTATCCTGCAGCTGCGTAGAGACCCAGAGAGGTTTGGTGATCTGTCCAGAGTCACACAGCCAGTGAAGACAGGGGCCGGACTCAGGATCCAGGTATGTTGACACCCAGTACCTGGCCTCTTCTGCAGCATTATCCCTGGTGCAGGTCGGCCCTGGAGGCCCAGCAGCCTTGCTCAAGGAGGATGACCTACAGAGAGATGGGCAAGGCTCCCAATGCTATTTTCTCCATGCAGCCTATCTTCTTCCTGAAGCTTGCCAAGTTCCCTTCCGTGTAAGGCAGCGTGTGTGGACTCCCAGGGAGGCAGTATGGGGCAGAGGAATGGGTTTGGCAACCAGGTGGACCGGGCTCCGACCCGAGTGCCTCCCCTGCTAGGAGGCGTGCATGTGCCTTCACCCCTGAGTCTGAGCCTTCATCTGTAACATGCTTGGGAATTCTAGGATTGCTCCCAGCAGGTCACTGGGATGATTATACAAGGTAACATGAAAACTCAGCCTCAGGCCTGGCACGCATCGGTGCTCACTGCATGTGGGTTCCTGCCCCCAGTGACTGTGTTCAGGGGCCAGGAAAGAAAAAGGAGCTTTGACTCCAGCCGATCTGAAAGCGAGGCAGTGGCAGAGTTTAGAGAAGAATCCAAAACGCATCCAAGGCTTGGATTCTCTCCTCATGCAGCATCCAGGGCCCTGTTGGGCTACTAGCACTGACCAGAGTTGATCAGGGAATTGGGAAGGGGGTTTGGGAAGGCTGTCAGCGCCAAAGCAGGCTGAAGCAGTTGTGTCACATGGGGCAGAATGAGGACAGAATGAGAATCAGCGGCTAGGCCTGGGTGGGTGGGTCCCTGTCTTCCCCTCTCATCCCCCCAAGTTGAGCAGGCACCTTGCCCTGTCCAGGTCGGGCTCAGCAGGCCTCCTGGCCCAGAAAGCTGCAGAAGCCTTGTTCCTGGCCCCCTGCCTCCAACTGTCAGCCTTGCTGGGTGCCACAGTACAGTCCCAACAGAAGACTCGGACCTCGCCACCCCTCCCATTTCAAACCCATCCCACCAGGAGAGCTTGCCACGCTGGAAGCCTATTTGCTTCTAGGGCCCCACATCTTTGCACAGGTTGTCCTCTGTGATGAAGATGACAGAGAGGTCCTTCTTTTCTTTGTCTACCACACAAATTCACCCATTCAAGTCAAAAGTCACCTTCTCTGTGAGGCCTTATCTGCCCGTCATCCAACAAAAGGTCCTCCTAAGCTCCTGGGGCCCCTGTCCAAGCAGGACACACTTTGTGGTCTGTGTCTGTCTTCAGATCATGTCCAGCTGGTCTCCTGTGTGGGGCCCGGCCATGGGAAAGGGATAAAGCAGATGAGAGAAAGCTTCCTCCTGCTTGGTAAGGGCAACAATTGGCTCCAGCCTGCAGGGGACTTAGGGCCTGGCCAAGTGGTGAAATCAGGTTTAGGATCACAGTCAATGCTGTCTCTGCCTTCTGCTGTCAGTGCGACCCAACGATGTGAGGCAGACTACAGACCTCATCTCATTTTGTTAGCACACGTAATTCATTACACTCTTTAACATTCACAACAGATCAGGGAGATAGGAGTTACTACCGTTCACATTTGAAAGAGGAGGAGACTGTGAATCAGAGGTAAAGTTACCTGCCCAAGGCCACAGGGCTAAGAAGCAATGGAGTGGGGGTAAAATCTAGGTTCTTGACTAACTCTGCCTGCAGACCGGTCTCCCAGTCTCCACCACCACCCACAAGCCAGAGGAAGTTTCCTTAGAATTCCCAATCCCACTCTATTATGCCTGCTTAAACCCTCCAGCAGCTCTCTACCACCTACAGGTTCAAATTCCAGCTCCTAAGCCTGGCACTCAAGGCCCTCATATTTGGCCCCTGTGTTCCCTCCCAGATGAAGTCCATTTCCCATCCCCCAAACACACACCTTGCACTTGATAGTCCACAACGCTGACCACCTCTGTCTGTGCTGTTATCAGAACACACAGAGACGTGCAGGGGTGTTCCCTCAGTGGGAGACACTTCCTGCTTCCCAGACATATTCCCTGGCTTCCCCTGGCTGCTGAGGGCCAGCCTTCCCTCCAGGGCTGTAGGGGCTCCAGCCGCCCCCCTCCACTTCACCCCTCCCTAACTTCAAAGCCACCTCTCCCCCACCTCATTCAATATAGAGATTAGTGCCTGGGAACTGATCAAGTCAGAATGGAGCTGTGTGTTAAACATCTAAGTGTTTCCACGTTCTGGGGTCTCAACCAGTTAGCAACAACAGCAAGGGAGGGGAGGAGTTTTCAACACCTTCCTTTCCAGAAGGGAAACGGAGGCCCATCAGGGGAAAGGAAAGCGCCCATGGTTGCCTCCTTCCCGGGTGAGTGGCTCGTGGCCCTCCCTCACATCTGCAGCATCTGGTAAAATTCTAGGTTAAAGACTGGTACAGGGTAGGGGGTGAGGGGGGCAGGGGAGTGAAAGTGTAAGGGCTCTCATCTTCGCCACTCAGCATCAAAGGCCCAGCAGACTCCCACCCCCGAGTCCTCCCTCACTGTCAGAACCTAGGCTCCGCAAGTCTGGACTTCTCTGAAGGGTAGAGCAGGCAGGGAGGAAGGATGGGAGAGTTCTTGAGTCACCTCCTCGCCCGGGGCCAAGTGTGGGCGGCGGGCTCTCAGGCGGGTTCCCCGCAGCGCAGGTAATCCCCACCGCCAGCTCCGCGCAGGGAGGGAATTCTCGCCCCCCTCGCAACAGGGTGACCGCGACCCGAGGAGCCGAGCAACTCGCCCAGAGCAGGACTGTGGGCCCGTGGCCGTCCCATCGGCAACCAGCTGTGCCGGGTTCCTGCTCCCTGCAGGCCAGCTGAGGGTCCTGGAGCCTCCTCACCTACTCACCTCACCTACAGGACCGGAGGGCTGGTCCCCCCACCCCCACCCCCCGGGGGCGGGACACCAGCGGAGCGCGGATCTCAAAGCGGAGCCGGGGGCTGGGGCCGGCCTCTCCGCCAAGCAGACACGTCTCTCTCGGTCACATACACTCGCTCCGAGAAGCTCGGGGCGGGGGGACCCCGCGGCCGTCTNAGGAGGGGAGGGCTGCCAGCGCCCCTGCCCGCGCTGCAGCGGGAGGGGGACGGGGGGGCTGTTGCCCGAGGAACCAGGAGAAAAGTTTGAAGTCAAGTCGGGGGCCCCGGTGGACAGCAGGGGAGCGAGGAGTTGGGGCGGTGTCTGGCTCCAGGCGCGCATACACTACACGGACACCCAACCCAGACACGTCGACAGGCACGGACCACGTACGCGGACACACAACGATGCGCCCACCCACACCCACAACCAAACGCTGGCCCAGAGAACGTGGACACAAGCACCAAACAGCCACCAAAGCCACAGACACACAAAGGCGCAGGCAGATGCACGTCCCCGGATCCAAATCCACAAAGACCCACAAACGCGTGATGCACGTGTCCGCACAAAGACCCCAGAGGCGCCGGCCCCAGGCCAGAGCCTTTGTCTCTTGGAAGCCCTCTCCCCTTAGTTAGGGCTCCCTACCCGGGCCGAGGCCGGGGCGTCCGGCAGCGGCTGCCGACGCCCTGGGTCCAGGAAAAGTTGAGGGGCCCTGGGCCCGCCCCCAGAGTCCAGCGCCGCNCCCCGGCGCGCGCCCGCCCCTCCCCCTGCCCGCCTGCAGAGCCCGAGCTGAGCCTGGGTTCCACCCTAGGGAGCGTCTCAAAAGTGCGCACGCAGCTCCCGCCCACTCCAGTAGGCCTCGCTCCCAGCTTCCTGCAACCGGGATCCCTGCCCCCTCCCCCGGAGCGCCTGAGCAACCTCAGCAGATGGCCGCCCGGTCGGGAACATCTGGAGGTCGCACGAGTGTGTTGTGTGTGTGTGTAAGAAAGAGGGGGGGATGTTTGTAAGAAAGAGATTGGGCGGGTGAGGGTCCCCTCTTCTCGAGTTCAACCCACCCGGTTTTTGTTTTTTTTTTAATGAGTGAAAAAGAGGTCCAGAAACGTTAGTGAGAAGTGCATCAGGAATCCGAAACGGAAAGACTGGCTGAAGGGCACACCTACAGAGAGGAGAGAGACAGGCTGGGGCAGAAAGCCTGGGAAGAGAGAAGAAAAGCTGTAGACTTATTTTTCTGAAGGGAACCAACCGTGGACTGCTGGTTGGATTTCTAAGAAGGGAAACTGCGTGTGTGACTGGGCACAGGTTTATCCCTCCCTCTGCAGTCCATCTTCTCTTCACCCCTCTTTCAGGTTGTAAGGACAGGAAGACATAAAAAAAAAACTTTAAAAAATGGGGATTTGTGTGCGGGGTGAGTTTGAGTCTCCCAGTCTATACACCTAGACGAGGGTGGGGGAAGTTACTAGGCACCCCAGAGGTATCTGGCCCAGGGGTGGAGAGAGGTTTTGGTCTTGACCCCAGACCTCCCAGGAACTTTCTGTTGTGGAGAGGGCCCCTGGGTGCCGGGATTGGGCAATGTTTCCCCCTGCAGTGGCCCAGACTTGCACTCTCAGCCTCTTTGCTCCTTATTTATTACTCTTTTTTTTTAATTACAAAAAGTTGCTCGGACTTGTGTGTATATGTCTGCCTGTCTGCCTGGGGAAGGAGGGAGGCACGTAGCTGGGGCGGGACGAGAGGAGGCTGCTACCCCAGGCCCCAGGGCAGCAAAATTGAATCTGCTGCACAGAGAACAAAGTGCTCCTGCAAGTCCTCCCAGGACGCAGTCACTGTGTGGTCCTGAAGGCGCCGCTCACCTGGCCTGAGACCCCCCCCAGTTCCTGCTGGTTAGGGAGGTGAAGGCTGGGAGCCTCATCTTGTCAGTGCAGGACAGGAAGAGCCCGCCTGTCTCCTCTGCCCATTGTCCTCCCCGAGTTAGAAACCGAGTTGCCAGAACTGGAGGCCAGAGGGGCCAACCAGCCCTTCGCATCAATATTTGAAATTATACCATAGGCTCCTTTGCATCCAGTCACCTCCTCGCGGTGGAGCTTATAAGAGATGGGCCACTAAGATTCAACTCTGCGACCCCTAATCATTCTCTGCGCATCGCAGTGCCCTCAGGAGGAGTCAGACCCTCCTGCAGCCCGCTCCCTGCCTGGGGGAGGAGACCCCAAAAAAGCATTTGGTGAGGGCCCTGAGCTTGGACTGGGTTTCGGCTTCAGCCCAAGCTACCGGCTTTGGGTAATCTTAGGCAAGTCACCTAACCTCTCTGAGGTTCTGGGGCTGTAATGTAAAAGAGGCTTTTGTGAGAAGTAAACAAGGCAACTTAGTAAAACATTATTAGTTGGCCTAACAGGAAGCGCCATCCTGTATTGTTAATTGCCATTATTGTTATACCTAGAAGTCTCCCATCAGGGATGGTGTAGAGTCTGGAAAGCCAAGCAGGCTTGGGAGGAGAGGGGACCGGGGCATGGTCACCTGACTCTCTGGCCCCCCCCTTCCCTGTGGGGGAGGGGGCTTTCTTTTGGTGGAATGCCCCTTTGCCCTGGCCTGGAGACTCACGGCCCTTGATGTGGAGTTAAGCAGTGAGACTGGCTGAACGTTTGAACAATGGAGATTAATAATCAACTCCCAGGGAATGCAGGGGGTGAGAGAAGGGGGATGCTAACTCCCATCGCCCTTTGTATGCAGGGTCTAGCCTGCTGGGCTGGAGACTCCAGGCTCCCCCAGAGGGCTTTGGACTTAACAGACTTGTGATGAACAGCTCTTCACACCTTGGTGGGTGGCTGGAGGCAGCTTCCAGGCATTCTTGCATTCGTTTCCCTGATCTTCCCTAACTGGGGCTTTGGAGAGGGAATGTCCAGCAGCAGCCCTACCCACCTCCCTTGCCTGCTGTCTATTCTGCAGCAAAAATAGCCTTCCTAAACTGCAGATCCGCAAAACTGATCATGACATTTGTCTGCTTAGAACCTCTTTCCAAGGCAAAAAGCCAAACTCCTTGGCTTGGCATTCAAGGCCCATGAGATACGCCCCCATCTTACTCCTACCTCTTCAGCCTTCCTTCTAACCACTCCCTCTTACACACTTAAAGCTCTAGCCCTCAGGGCGCCTGGATGGCTCAGTCGGTTAAGTGTCAGGCCTCAGCTCAGGTCAGGATCTTGTGGTTTGTGGGTTCGAGCCTCGCGTCGGGCTCTGTGCTGACAGCTCGGAGCCTGGAGCCTGCTTCGGGTTCTGTGTCTCCCTCTCTCTCTGCCCCTCCCCTGTCGTGCTCGCTCTGCCTTTCAAAGGTGAATAAATGTTAAAAAAAAATATTAAAGGTCTAGTCACATGGATCCAGGGGAGGGAAGTACCTCTATATTCTTCAAGTCTCTGTCCCCCAGAAACTCTCTGCCTGGTGAAGTAGGTCCTTTTCTTTCTGTTATGTTGCCACTCCCTTTATACATACACACTCTCACTTTCCTGTTCTCTTCACCCTTCTGGGGTCGTCCTGGCCATTATCACATACTAGGGACTGCACTAGATACTTGAAAGGTCATTGCATCACTGAATCCCTTTAACAACCACCCAGATTGATAGTGGTTGAGGCAAGAGATCTGTCCGAGGTCACCCAGCCTGTTTTCTGCAGAACTGGAAGACACAGTTAGGGTTCTGGTGTTCCTTGTACTCCCTTACAATCCACGCAAAAAGCAGAACGTGGTATAGCAAGAGAGGCCTTGGAACTGGAGTCCCAGATGCAAACTGTTGCAACATCCTTGGCTACCTATGGGCTCGGGGCTAGTCCCTTTCTTCCCCTGAGGCCCAGTTTCTTACCCGTAAAATGGAAGTAAATAAGAAGCCCTACCTCACAGGGACATAGGGAGGCTCAAATGAATTAACAGGGATGCAGAAATGTTGTAGGCTCTAGGGTGCTGTGTGCCTGTAATTGACTAACGACCAGCCGTACTATAAAGGAGGGTGGTTGGTTGAAGATTTCTTTTCTCTCAGAACACTCCAGACTGGAGGTCAAAGGCACCAGTAGTCCCTTTGGTTGCCTTGCTCATATCCCATGTTTTGAGAAAGCTTTCTCTCCCTTATCATGGATGTCAAGGCCTCACCAGAAAAAACAAAAAACAAAAAACCCAAAAGTCAATGTATTTCCACGAAACTCCCGGATCTCGAACTATTTTTCTTGCTGCGTTTTCTTCTTTTCAGCTGTCAGAAGCTGGCAGGTGCAAAGTTAATAGAGCATTAGGACCACGTGAGGAAATAATTGACAAGAAGAGCTGGAAGAAAAAGAATGCCTTTCCTAGCCCCCCTCTGATTCCGTAGAGCTGAGTGGGCTTGTGGGATGCTGTGTTTTTTAAAAGCTTGTGGGGTGATTCTGATGTCAGTTTGGGGACTACAGGTCATGGCAGAACTTCCTTAGAGTTTGCAGAGTCCTTCCTTCCACATTCTCGTGTTTAAACCTCTGAGCAAACTTCTTAGGTAGTCTCTTATGTCCATTTTACAGATGTGGAAACGGAGACTCAGAAGTGACGCATCCAGGGGCACGTGGAATTTAAAACCGGCTCTGAGCTAACTCTAGCCATTCCTTTACAGGGCGGAATTGTGTACGCGGGCTTTGCTGGTGCCTCAGCAGTCATTTTGTGATGAACACCCTTCTCCTCCTGCTAAATCAAATGCTTCCCTAAATATTTCTCTCCCACTCTCCCACCTCCATGCGTTTTCCCCTGCCTGGAATGACTTTCTCAGCTCAGTCTGCCAGCCGCAGTTCTCGAGGTCTTCCAAGCCCTGCTGCCTCCTCCACAAAGACATTTTCATTCCCCTCAGTTTCTCTTCCTCTGAGCCTGGAAGCACTTGGTTTGTGCTTCTGTGCCGGCCCCTCTCCAGCCCTGTCTGCTGCTTCGACTGGATGCCCCACCCCCCCCAGCTCTTGGGGACCCCTGCAGATTCGGGCAGCTCCTCACTGCCTCCGTGTCTTTGTTTCTGCTGTCCCCCCGCCCCTCCAGAAGTGGCCCTTAGTCCACACCATCTCTTACTGAGAATTCAGCTTAACTATCACCTTCTCCGGGAAACCTCACCTGACTTTGCCAATGCTTTATTTTACCCCTGCGGGCGTTTCCTCTGTGGTCTCATGACATAGTGAAGATATCTCTATCATGAACAAGGTGGTTCATTCATTCACTTACTCACTATAGCAAGGTGCAAACTTGAGGACCAAACTGCTGAGGTATGAATTCCAGCTTCACAGTAGGCAAGTTCTTAAACTTTTCTCTGTGCCTTACATTTCTTTTTTTTTTTTTTTAAGATGTTAGTTCTAAGTAATCTCTACACCCGACATGGGGCTCAAACCTACAACCCCAAGATCAAGAGTAGCATGTTTCAAGGGCACCTGGGTGGCTCTGTTGGTTAAGCTTCTGACTTCAGCTCAGGTCATGATCTCTTGATACGTGAGTTCGAGCCCTGCATCGGGCTCAAGGCTGACAGCTCGGAGCCTGGAGCTTGCTTCGGATTCTGTGTCATCCTTTCTCTCTCTCTGTCCCTCCCCCACTCACGCTCTGTCTTTATCTCTCTCAGGAATAAATAAACATTTTAAAAAATTAAAAAAGCAAAAAGAGTAGCAAGCGTCAGGGGCATCTGAGTGGCTCAGTCAGTTAAGCGGTGGTCTCTTGATTTCAGCTTTGGTCAGGTCATGATCTCCATGGTTCATGGAATCGAGCCCCACATCGGGCTCCATGCTGACAGTGTGCGAGGTCTGTTTCTGATTCTCTCTCTGCCTTTCTCTCTGCCTCTCCCCCTCTCACACTTGCTCTCTCTCAAAAATAAATAAACTTAAAAAAAAAAAAAAGGAGTAGCTTGCTTCACTAGCTGGGCCAGCCAGGAGCCCCTGCCTTACATTTCTGATCTGTAAAGTGAGAAAAATAGCCCCTACCTCAAAGGTTATTATTGTGAGAATTAAATGAATCCATGCAGAATGTGTAGAACGGTGTCTGGAATATAGTGAGCACTTGCTGAATGTTGGCTACTACTGTTACGATGTATGTATTCATCCTATAGCGTAGGACAAACGTTTGTCAAACTCCACAGGGAAACTGAAGCAGGAGTCTGATTGGATGGCCCTGGAGAACACAGTGTGGGGTATGAAAGTTTGGCAGGCACGATCATCTGTTTTCCAGCTGCAGAGAAAAAAATGGATGGGGACTTTGGCCTAAGGAGTGGGAAGGGGGACACAGTAGAGAGGGAGGGCCCCGTGTTGGCCCCCGGAGCTCTGGTTGGCCCTCTCAGCAGAAGATCCCAGCTTGCAAAGAGGCCCAAGATTGTATCCTACGGCCACACAGGGCAGGTAAAGGGCCCCTGCCTGCAGGTCAGGACATGGGACTCCAGTCCTGGCTTTGTCACCAACAGACCTGGGCAAGAGCAGCTTATTAATAACAACATATTTGCAGGGCCATCACCCGCTGGCAAAGTCTGTCTAATCAGGGTCTCCTTAGCCCCTCACTACAGCGCCCTCTATAGGGAAGATGTCTCATTTACACCATCGTGCAGAAGGCTTCCTGACTAGGTCCGGTCCTCAAGGGCCAGTGAACCCAGGGGAACTTTGTTATCAGGCTTGGGTTACATGATTACATTATTGCGTGCAAAGGGCTGTGTGCTTAATTTGTTACCTTCTGTCCCAGGATAAACAGAACTGCCGAATGCTACCCCCACACAAGCTGACTCTCTGAGAATATTGGAATCGATCCTATCCGTAAGCAAACCAGTTCTATCAAGAGGTTTTCAGATTTTTTTTTAAGTGACAGCCTATAGTAAGAAATGTATAGTATCACACAGCCAGGGATACAGGGTACGTATTATATATAAAGCAGAAAAAAAGTTTGACAAAGCAATATTTACCCTTACCATAGCTAATACACTCTGATATTTTCTATTCTATTCTATTCTATTCTATTCTATTCTATTCTATTCTATTCTATTCTATTCCATTCCATTCCATTCCATTCCATTAGCTATAACAGTGGTGGACATAACTCTGTAAATTGATTTCACATCCCACCAACAAATTAAAATGGAAAGTTTGAGAACCTCTGTTTTAGGATCTCTGGTGTTTCAGCCAAACCAGCCAAGAAAACCAGAGACTTTCTCCCACAGGCTAGTGGCTCTGTGCCCACCGCTGTCTCTCTCTGACTGATGCATTCACTTAGGAATATTTGCTGAGCATTTACTGAAGATCCCAGCTTGTGTCAGTTACAACTTCTTAAATGACAGTCTAGATTCATTGTTTCCAAGTTCTCACTCCCATTCATCACCTCTGGAAAACCATAGACTGCCCTTTGTCACTGCTAAGCTGCTGACAGTGGCTCACCGACTCTCCCTGTGTAACATTGTCATAGCGGACTCCATCTTTCTCCTTGGCTTCCCCCCTCATGTTGTCTCATCCCACGAGCTGCTCCTTCTTGCTCTCCTTTGCTGGCTCCTCCTTGGTCCCCAGCCCTATGGTTCCCCAGGCTCTGCTCTGCATCCCCTCTGCCTCTCACTCTGCAGGGCTTCCTGGGGTGGCTCACCCCTTGCCTGCCCCATGCCTTCAGTTGCTACTGCCTGAAGCTGAAGAATGTGTTGTCTCTGATGGCACTGCTCATGTCAGCCTCTGTCAGGCCTCTCTGGCTACCTGCCCACTCACCTTCTCCACCAGGGAGTCCTACGGGCCTTAGCTTTTGCTCCCACCCAAGCCTGCCCCTCCCAAGTCCTCATCTTAGGGAAAGGTGCCCACCCAGCTGTATAAACCCAGAGCCTGGGACCCATCCCAGACTCCCTGCTCTTCCTTGTCCCCCAGGTTGGCGCATCCCTAAGCTTCTCAAATCTGTCTGTCCCCTTCTCTCTGTTCACATCACCTGAGCCTAGTCCAGGTGACCGCATACGCATATCTTTCCTAGACCGTGGAAATCCCTGCTTGCATATCATCACCTTCAGACCAAGCTCTTTGGAACAGTAAGAGGGTTTCTTTTCAAATGCAATACTGATCTTGCCTCTACCTGGTTTGAAATCTACCCTGTTTCTTTTAAGAGGAAGTTATTAATTGTTTACCATGATGTAAAGAAGCCCGTGTAGTCTGGCCCCAGCCTCTCTCTTGCCTCACCTTTCACCTGTGCCTCTGGGTTCTGGGTATGTGCAACTATCTTCAGTCCCTTGAATGAGGTGCTCACCCCCCCACCCCCACCCCCGCCAGCCTTTGCACCTGCTGTTCTCTCTCACTGGAACACTGGCTAAAGCCCACTGCTTCCTCCAGTTACAGTTACAGTTACAGGAGGCCGTCTCTGGCCCGCCACGTGTGGGTCCTGTGTGCGGCCCGGCGCTTCTGTAGCACCCTCTGGCTCTTCTGTCATGGCCTTTACCACACTTGGTCATAATTGGATCACGCTTGTCCTCTCTGCTTCGAGATTATAAGCTTTGTGGGTCTAGGGATTCCGCTGTGTTTGTTGCTGTGTCCTAGCGCTGAGCTCGAGGCCTAGCACACACAGTAGGCACTCCGTGAGTATTTGTAAAAGAAAGGGCTTTGATTTATTTTTATTTTTATTTTTTTACAGTTTATTTATTTTGAAGGAGAGAGTGAGAGAGAATGAGAATGCAAGTGAGGGAGGGGCAGAGAGAGAAAGGGAGAGAGAGAATCCCAAGCAGGCTCTGTGCTGTCAGTGTGGAGCCTGATGCGGGGCTCGAACCCATGAACTGTGAGATCATGATCTGAGCCCAAACCAAGAGTCAGCCGAGGTGCTTAACCCACTGAGCTACCCAGGCGCCCCGAAAGAATGGGCTTTTAAACTTAATGGATGTTGGAAGCAAAACAGAAACACCATGATGTTCAGAAGGATCAGTAACCAGATGTTTGGGGCATAGGCTGTTACAATCAGACTCACAGGACATTGGGGTCATAGAAATGTAATGATTGGATTTATAGAACGTGGGTTTTATGGACCAGAGAAATTTTCGGTGCTACAATTTGCCAGCTGTAATCACAAGCAAGCTGACGAAGCCCTTTCTCTGACTTTCCATTTAGCATTTTATAAAGTGCTGATATGAGGCCCTGCCTGAGCAGAGTAGGGGTCTAGCAACGAGACCCTGGGGTCCTACTGTGAGTGTACACGTCTTGCTCCTGCTGATGGGTGGGTGAAGGCAGTGTTGTCTCACCTCGGTGAGTCTCTTTGTAACCAAACAACTGTCCTGGGGTTCCGATGGGGAGACCTTGACCGGGTTATTTTACCCAACCTGACTGTGCTTTGAGGCATACAACAGTGCCCAGGATTAGGGCCTGCGGGATGGGACAAGCACCCTTCAGGAGGAATTCTCTACAACCAGGGCAGGCTGAACTGCCTTAGAAGCCTGGATTTTACAGCTGGGCAAACTGACGCTCAGAGAGGGTACAGGCTTGTTCAGGGTCACAGAGCATGTTGGGGCAGAGCAGCAACTAGAATCCACTCTTTGGGCTCTGATTCTTCAGGTTTCTTCTTAAATCCTCAACCTCCCTAGGTCTAGGCCATCGGAAGGCATTAGATTTGGTCTAGAACAACAGGAACAAGGCTAGGGGTTTCTGAAGACAGTGATGTTCAAGATCTTCAGATGGTGGCAATGATCATATTCTGGGTTTACCAGGTAAGCAGAAAGTTCTAGGTAGTTATTTTCTACTTGATCAGCACAAGAGCAAGGTCATGTGCACAAAGTGGTTCTCATACCCCTTTGTGAGATGAAGAGAAGGAAGGAGGGAGGCATTTAGATCAGAGCCTGAGCTGAGTGCACATGTCCATCACTTCGTATTACCTCTGTTATTTAGATGAAGAAACTGAGGCTCAGGCAGGCGGAACAACTTGCCCCAAGGCAATCAGCTCACAAGTGGAAGAGCTTGGGTTTGAACCCAGATCTCTGATTCTGAGGCGCATGCTGTTTTTGCTGCATGATATAACCTTCCTTAGGCACTCACTGCCTCATGCGCTGGGAAGTGGACAGAGCAGGGAGGCTGCTGGGAAAAGGGCAGACCAAAAAATATGGTGGGAAGAGCAAGAAAAAGTGAGGAAGGGCTCAGCTGTTAGACTGCATGGACCTGGGGTTGAATTTTGGCTCCACCTCTCCTTTTTTTTTTTTTTTTTTTTAAATTTTTTTTTTTNCTAAGCCACCCAGGCGCCCCTCCACCTCTCCTTTTAAGCCCCTTAAAGACTCCTTGTCTGTAAAATGAAGCAAATGACTATCTTGCAAGATGGTGGCAGGGATTTAGTGGAATCCCTTATATAAAGGGGTTCACACAATTCTGACATGTAGTAATTGGTCAGTAAGTGTTTCGTATTAATAATAATCTCTTACACAAAACATTTTAATTTTTTAATTGAAAATAATTTTTTTAATTTTAAGTAGGCTCCATAACCAGTGTGAAGTCCAGTGTGGGACTTAAACTCACGACCCTAAGATCAAGACCTGAGCTGAGATAGAGTTGGACGCTCAACTGACTGGGCCAACCAGGTGCCTCACAATATATGTTTTAGAAGTAGGTGTTCAGTAAAGCCTTATTGAATAATAGGGGTGACTCAGTTCAGACACCTGCCCTCAGAGCTGAGACTAGAGAGTAATGGAGTCGCGGGCAGGAGAAGGGACTAATATTTCCCAACTCCTCTCTGTGTGCCAGGCACTGTGCTAAATGTCGTAATCGCTGGTATCACCTCTGTGAAAGCTCACAGCAAGCTGGGTGCAATTATGACTCTGATTTTATAGTTGAGGAAACCGAGGCTCAGAGAGGGAACGTTGTTCTATGGCTTGGGAATGGCTAAACGGAGGTTGAAATCTTGGGCTGTAGGACCCGAGAACCCGGGAGCACCTGACCATGCGCCTCTATGCTCACACCTGCCCTGAGCTTCTCACCTGGTTCGGCTTTAGCTCACCTGCTGAGCGGTCCCTTGTGCGGTGACCCATGCTTGACCACGCTAGACCCTCTGAGTGAGCTCCGGTCCCAGGGAGCACATGACCATCAGGGCTTTGCCCTGTTGCCTCTGCTGCTCTGAACCTCTCAACGTTCTGGAGGGATCATGCGGTGAGGCTCCACCTGCCTGTCCAGCTCAGATCCCGCCACGTGTCTGCCAGTCCCATACATACTTGATGGTCACCTGCACTAGGCGACAGGTCGCCAGACGTGTCAGTGCTTTCCATCCTCTCCACCTTTGCGCTCGCTGTTTCCACTATTCACAGTAACCGCTCCCCCACCACCAAAGAGTGAAATCGGAGGGTCTCTCATTAAAGGTCTAGGAGGTGGAAAGTCAAGGTCTGTCCTCACAACCAGGGCCTGAGTAGGATGGTCTGAGTTTAGGGATGC
Organism: Crocuta crocuta; assembly: GCF_008692635.1. Lineage (NCBI taxonomy): Eukaryota > Metazoa > Chordata > Mammalia > Carnivora > Hyaenidae > Crocuta > Crocuta crocuta. The sequence continues at coordinate 127,834 of NW_027527824.1, forward strand.
AGAAAGTAGAGAATAAGAGGTGGAGGAGAGGGGCCTGGGGAAGGAGGGAGAGGAGAGGGTGAAAGAGCAGGGCAGGACTCGTGCGCATTTCCATACGGGTGTGGGCCCAAGGCCAATGCCTGGTGAAACTCAGGTGCCCTGCCAGGTAGGTGAAGAAAGTTCATCAGCTGTGGGCTGTGTGCTATCAGAACAGATATCTCGGGAATGATTATACAAAGGAGGGTTGTTTCAGCACATGGTGAGCAATGTGGGTCAGTGTCAGTGACCTGCCTGTGGCTGAGGCCGTGGTCTGCCTCACACCCCGGCCAGATCGAAGGCCTACTATTTGGAGTTGAAGGGAAGGCCCTAAGGAAAAAAAGATACTTGTTTGTCAGTGTGCTTTCATTTCAATTTTCAGGTGGTGGTCATAGGAATGAAGCATGTGTGTTTTTCAGGGTTCACGCTGTGGCCACCTTTGATGTTCGCAATGACCCCGGGAGGGGGGCTCATGCCCTCATTTCATAGACTGAGGCTCAGAGACGGGAAGTGGTTGTCCAAGTTCACACAGTGAGAAAGTGGCAGAACTGGGACCTGAGGTTAGGTTTTGTGGTCCGGGAACCTGTGAGCGCGGCCTCAGTTAACGACTTAGCTGAAGCTCATGATGGGCAAGATACAGTTCTTGTTTTAACTCATTGAATCCTTGCATCTCCATGTAGAAGGCACTGTTGCTATCGTCTCTATTTTATGGAAAGGGAAACAGGCCTAGGGAGGTTAAAGAACTTGCTTGATTCATGGATTAGGAAGTGGTGGAATAGACTGGAATCTAAGCCTTCTGGTTTCAGAGTCTGTGCTTTTTTTTAAAATTTTTAATGTTTATTTACTTTTGACAGAAAGAGGCAGAGTCAGAGTGGAGGAGGGCAGAGAGAGGGAGACACAGAATCTGAAGCAGGCTCCAGGCCCTGAGCTGTCAGCACAGAGCCCCACGCGGGGCTCGAACACACAAACCACAAGATCGTGACCTGAGCCAAAGTCAGACGCTTAACCTACTGAGCCACCCAGGCACCCCCAGAGTCTGTGCTCTTAACCTCTTCACTTACATGGGAGTTCAGGGTGGAGGGAGTTCCAATTATGCCACGAGGCCCCTTCCCCCCAGTTCATAGAAAGGGGCCCAACCAGACCTCGTGGAGGACAGCATGGTCAGCTAGCCCGGCCCTGGACAGGCAGGTACATGAGACCTCTCTAAGAGAGATGGCCGCCAGGCTCGTTCAGCCCAGGCCAGGCCAGGCCAGGCAGGGCAAGGCAGGGCCTCTGGGGACTCTGGTGCACTGTTCTGGGATTCTGATCTCCAGGGAAACCAGCTGACCAAGCAGCTGTTGAACTCACAGGAAGTCCTCCTGGGGTGAGGCAACGGACGGTCACGGGGGGCTGGTTCTGGTGGGGTCAGGGCACGAGGCAGATGTAGTCTGGAGGCGGCGTCCTGGGGTTCCAGCCCCGGCTCATTGCACAAACCTGGGTAAATCCTTATCCCTGGGTATTGGTGTCCCCATCTATATGGTAAGGGGCTTGGTGGGTATGATTCTTAGGCCCCTTCCAGCCCTGCCCCCTCTGCTCTGAGTTACAACTTAGACATGGCTTGTCTTTTCAAAGGAAGGAAACTCCTTCTTGTCCAGCACCTTCTAGGTCAGGAGGAGTTTTTCTGCTTCCACCAGAAAATTCTGGCTTCTAGCGTTGGACCCAACCTTCAGAGGATTGACTGCTGGTGGAGAATAGGGCTGGTATGCATCAGAGCTGCTTTACTGATTGTAAAAAATTGTTAATATTCTGTATTTCCCTTCGCTTCTCTTGGTGTTCTCTCTTCTGCCCGGGGTACTCTGGTAGTTAAGTGATTAAGGCCTGACCAGCCCTCTGCCCTAGCCAGGTGTGCCAGCTTCTGTTTGGCCATGCTGTCACCCTGCTGTGTGACCGCACCTCCTTCAGGTAATGTGAATGTTGCCCGGGCGGGAAAGCAGTGTGGTAGCGTGGAGAGGGTGGGGCCCAAGTGTTCTTGCCCTGCCTCGACTACTCACTTCCCTGTGCCCTCAGGACACTTCTCTCGTCTCAGCTTCAGTTTCTTTAAGGTGCCCACCTCACAGGGGTGCTGTTTTCCATGAAGTAGTGGGGCGGAGCACGTGGTGTGCAGCTCTGATGCGCACCAGCCCTATTCTCCGCCATCAGTGGATCCTCTGAGGGTTGGCTCCAATGCTAGAAGCCAGAATTTTCTGGTGGAAGCAGAAAAACTCCTGACCTAGAAGGTGCTGGACAAGGAGTTTCCTTCCTTTGAAAAGACAAGCCATGCCTACGACATGTCAGCTCCCCTTCATGGCTGGCCATTGCGACAGGTTTGGGGTCAGGGGAGAAGAGGCGTAATGTGGTGTGATAGGAAAAGGATAGACATTTGAGGCGGGCAGAGCCAAAATCAAAGTCTGGCTTTGCCTCTTACTCTGTGATAGAGGCTGAACTGAACCCCGCCCCGCTCCCAGTTCTGTATGTTCAAGGCCTATCCCCCAGTACCTCAGAATGTGACTATATTTGAAGATACGGTCTTTACACAGGCAATTAAATTAACATGCGATCATTAGTGTGGACCTAATTCCCGTATGACCGTTGTCCTTATAAGAAGGGGATGTTTGGACCCGCATAGATGGAGAGTGATGTGTGAGTATAAAGATGGCCACCTCTGGGCCAAGAAGAGAGGCCTCGGAAGAAACCGACCCCGCTGACAGCTTGATCTCCGGTTTCCAGCCTAAAGAACTGTGAGAAAAAAAGTTCTGTGTAAGGCACGCTGTCTATGGCACTTGGTTATGGCAGCCTGAGCGAATTAATATACTCGTTATGCATCATCGGGCATAGGACCTTAATCTTTCTGTGTCATTCGTGGATTAAATTAGGTAGTGCCTGAGAAAGCGCCAGCACATAGTAGGTCCTTAACAAATGTTGGTGTTAATGAGAGACTCTTGAATGCTGAGAACAAACTGAGGACTCACGGGTGTGGGGGGAGGGGGGTGATGGGCATGGAGGAGGGCACTTGTGGGGATGAGCACCGGGTGTTATACGGAAACCAACTTGACAATAAACGATTTGTAAAAAAACAAAATGAAACAAAACAAAACAAATGTTGGTGTTGCGTCTCCTCTTAGCATGGGAACAGCAGCTGGCCCCTCGAGGGAGGGGAATAGGGATGTTACTGAGTCATCTTGCCTCAGCATGAACTTCCAGGACCCCTGATCCTTGACCTGGCACTCACCTTTCGCCGGATTGGCCCTGCTGCTCTGAACTCCACCCCTGGCCTTGACACTGGCTTTCTGTCTGCCAGGCTGTGAGGTTGTCAGGGTTCACAGAGGCTTTTGCTTCTGCCCGAGCTCAGCAGTAAACCTGCTGTGAGCTGTTGGCCAGCTTGGTTTAGGCCCCAGCACCCCGGCAGGGTCGGAGGGACAGGGAAGGGGGTCCAGAGGGGCCCTCAGGGTGGAGGGGCTGACTGTTGTGTTGTGGTGGTATTTCCTAACATACTTGCACACTGAATCTCATCATGCTCATAGCAGCCCTTTCAGATGAGCTGGGCTAATGAGCTCCCCTTGACACAAAGAGGAACTGAGGCCCAAAGGAGTTAAGAGGCTCCTCTGAACTCAGCAACTCCACGCTGGGACCGGGACCTTGGAATCCAGACTCGGACCCTGGCTCTTTCCATCCATGGGACCACTTGTTCCGGTGGCTGTGGGTTGCGGTGGGAAGTACATAGCCCCAGGGGTCACCAGACCGAGGCCCGAATCCAGCTGGGTCAGGGACTAGCTGTGTGACTCTGGACAGGTCCCTCACCTCACCAGGCTGTTGAGAGGCTCCTTGAGAGAGGGAGGCCATCTCTGCCCCTGGAATCTTCCAGGCTCACAATAAATGGCAGCTATTGTGGCTGTTTCATAACGAATTGCTCAGTGACTGTTGCTGAATTGAATTCCTGGAGAGCCAGGAAGTGTGCCTGTGGGTGGGAGGGACGTCTGGCACTTCCAGGGGCCCCCCAAGGCTTCCTTCCTACATGCCCGCTTCCCGCAGTGCCTGGCAACCCTTCAGAGGGAACACAACGGGAGGGCCCTGCAGGTGAGTGGGTCTGGAATGTACCTCCCTCCAGCCCCCGGTGCCTGTCTGAAGCCCGCCTCCCTGTCCGCAGTCCCTGGTTCAGGAAACACTTTCTTCCTCGTGTCTGTCACCATCCAAGCTTTGGACTGGAACATTTTCACAGCCGTCTACCCGTCACTCCCTGTCCCTGTAGAGTGGTAGCAGTGCGGCAGGGGCTTCGTCTGTTCTGTTCTTGCTCTGCCTCCTGCATGTATAACAGTTCCTGACACACCCGGTCAGTGTTCGGTCAGTATTTGTGGAATGAATGAATGAGTGAGGCAATCCTTCGTGGTCAGCTCTTGGCTGCATCTGCGGATGTTGCCCACATCAGAGCCTAACCCTGTTTTCTAGAGGCTTCCACTCCCGTCTGCTGGGGATGGCAGACACAGTTGCCGTGGTGTGACCTGTCCTGGGACTGAGTGAAGGGGCCACCTGGGCTGGGGGAAGTTGGGGCAGGTGGCATGTGATCTGTCTCAGGGAGCAGGAAGGGGCCTGATGGGGGAGAGGGGGCCTGGGAAGCCTCTCAGGGAAGTCTCAGCTGAAGGAATAAAAAGACGAGTAAAACTGAGGGGGACAAGGGAGGGAACAGCATTCCAGGCAAGGAACAGCATGCAGAAGGCACGGAGACAGGAGAGGTCATGTCCAGTTAGGGTTGTTTGGTGCTGTAAAGACAGGGTAGCACCCATGAGTGCAGCAACTTGGAGGATGAATCCTAGGTAGGGAGGGGGTCCCCGAGAGGATAGTGGGGGGCTGATGTGAGCACAGCTGAGGGAGTGCAAATCCCAGCTGTTTCTTCTCCCAGCTCTTGAAGACCCCCCACCTAGGGAGAGATAGGGCTGCCCAGGGTGTGTCACTGTGTGCCCAGTGGTGGCAGAGGTTTCCTCAGCCCTGCCCGGCTTCTCCAGGTTAGCACAGTCTCCCTTCTGCAATAGTGTCTGTCTCTGCCTCTCTCTTGAGAGAGAGCTGGCTTGGGGTCAAGGCCCACCTGGCTGGGCTGGGATGGCGGTGAGATCCTGGCGGCCTCTCCTCTGGAGTTTTGGTGTTTTGGTGGGTGGAGCTGGGTTGGGGTACATGCGGTGGCTTTTCCAGCAAGGAGATACCGCCAGATGGGAGGAAATATGACTCGTTCCAGCCTCGGCAGGGGTGGGGATCAGCCCTCTGGCTCCTACTTCTCCGAGCCAGAAACCTTTCAGCCCGGACAGCCACGGCGGAGCCCCGTAGCCAGGGAGATGGGTGGCGGTCTGTCGCACACTCTGTCGGTGAGCCCAGCAAATTTCAGCCCCTTGTTGGGCCTCACTTTCTTCTTTTGCAGAACGGATGTTAATGGCACTTGGCTTCTCTCTGCAGAGCCAGGAGAGCTACCCCTTATCCTGAGTGTAGTGTTGGCTCAGCTCAGGTACCTTGGGGCCTCAGGCTCCCCATCTGTACGTTAAGGAGGTTGGGCTGGAGGGCATCTGGGGGGCTTTCCAACTCATTCTTCCCAGGCTCATGGACTTTATGGATCCAGTTGGTCCTTGGTGATCGCGCCACTGCCCAATACCCACCCAGGTTCTGCGTGAGTGCTTTGGGAAACTCACCACATCTGCAGCTCCCTTCTGCCTCTGGAGAGTTCTAGCAGAAAGGCCATCCTCACCCTGTATCTTCTTTCCTCCATTCCCCCCCACCACTGGGAAGCCCGCCTTCGGAGGCTGCAGAGCTCCGTGCAGTTCAACAGACCCTCGGTGTTGGGAACCCTGGCCAGGCCTTGTGTGGGACTCCGGGGACACAGGAGAACCAGAAATGTCGTGGTCCTTTAGGGGACCGTTGCCAAGTTGGGAAGACAGAGCAGAAAGCAAACTTTCAGTAAAAGCTTCTGTGGTGACAGACAGAGCCCTGGAACCGCTGGAATAGGGCCTGAGTGAGGAGAGGCTGAAAAGGCAGGGGAGTGGCTCAGGTGCCAGGCCGAGATGTTTCTGGGTGGTCTAGCCAGGACTGGAGAGATGTGGACAAATCCACCAGCTCTGTGCGAGCCCAGACTCACTTATTTATTTTTTATTTTTTTAATGTTTATTCATTTTTGAGAGACAGAGAGAGGTAGTGCGATTAGGGAGGGGCAGAGAGAGAGGGAGACACAGAATCCGAAGCAGGTTCCAGGCTCCGAGCTGTTAGCATAGAGCCTGACGTGGGACTCAAACTCATGAACTATGAGATTATGATGTGAGCCGAAATCGTATGCTTAACCCACTAAGCCACTCAGGTGCCCGCCCACCCCCAAATGCAGTTATAATCCAGCTGCCAACTACATCTCCTTCTGGGCACCCAGCCTATTGCCTCATCAAACACCCACAATATCTATCTGATCGAATGCTTACAACAACCTGGCCAGATAGTAACTGCATTTTGTAGATGGGGAAACTGAGGCCCACAGCAAACAGATATCATCCCAAAGCTCCCATGGCCAGTACACTTGGAGCCCGATTAAAACCAGTCTGGCTAAATCCTCTTGCTGGGTTATGCTGCCTCTCATCTGTTCATCTATCCCTGTCATGACCATATTTGGGGTTTGCTCACTCCCAGGGGCTCCTCAGGGTCAGTCCCTGGCTGTTTGTACATTTCCTGAAACGAGGGAGCTGCCTTCCAGCTGGGGTGGAGACTTTGGGCCTGAGTAAGGGTCAGGAGGCCCATCACCCTGGAGGGTTCCCGGCATCCCAGCAGCCTTGGGAGGTGGGTGAGGAGGGGCTCTTCATTGAGTCCCCAAATTCCCCTTAAAGGTGGCCTTTGTTGCAGTAGCCCGGCAGTGGGAGGGCCCTGGTCTGGGAGCCCAGAGTCCAGGCTATAACCCTGGCTGGCCCCTGACACACAGTGTGACCCTGAATGGGGCTCCTTCCCTTCAGGGCTTCAGATTTCCCATTTTCAGACAAGCTCTCCAAGCAGCACGCATAGCTGTAGCTCAATCAAACGCCATCTTGGTCTGATCTGGAAGGGCAGACGTGATTCTGAATGTGCTCCTCCATCCTCTCCCAAAACCCCTCCCAATTCTCTTGGGGCTGCAGCTGGGTCCACCCTACATCTTCCTGGTGGAATGTCCTTTCATTTAGGAAAAAAGTTCCCACAGACAGTGACAGGGCAGGAGGGGCAGGAAGGGATGAGGTCAGTGTGGCCCAGCTGCCTGCTGGTGAAATGAAGAGTCCTCCGGCCAGACAGACCATTTGCCTGCTGTCTGACCTTGGGTAGAGCTCGTAACCTTCCTGAACTTAATAACAGTCCCTAGTGTTGGGAGGCCTTTATTAATAGTGAGGATAAAACAGGGTTAAAGAGAGGGTGTCTGTAAAAACCTTGGCCCAGCGCCTGGTATATAGTAAGCACTCAACAGTGTGGCCTCGCTGACAGGGTGATGGTGGTGATGATGCAGCAGGGGAGAAGGATGATGGTGACGGTCATGTTGGACAGCACGAGACACTGTGATGCCCTCTCCCAGCGTGCGTGTGCTTTCTGGCTTCTGGGCTCTGCACTTACTGTGCCTTCTCCCCGGCTGCCATTGCCCAGACTCCACTACCGCAGCTCCACAATGCGTCCTGGGCTGCCGAGGGCCCTCGAGGCACCAGGCCCTGTGGATCAGAGCCTGGACGGAGCCTGGACGAAGATCTCCTTGCCCTGGGTGTGGTGGGAGCAGCACGTGCGGAGGAATCAGTAGGTTTCCTTGGGGGAGGCAGAGCTTGGCCAGAATCTCGATGGAGGAGCAGGGGTGGGCTGCAAGGAGAGAGAAGGATTTCTTCTTCCATTTAAAGGCATTCCGGGCAGATGAAATAGCATGTGTGAAAGCAGGGAGGTGTGAAATGGCACGTGGGGCTTGGGAAACTGCGAGAAGCACAATATGGGAAGAGTGTGGAGAGCAAGTGGGGAGGGGTGAGAGATGAGAGCCGGGTGGAGAGGATGTTTGGGGGCAGATCACGAAGAGCCGCATGTGCTGAATAGGACATTCAAAATGCATCTAGAAGGCGATGGAGGGTTCATCTGTTCATCATGCAACATTCCTGAGGTTCTATGCTACCCAAAGCACCTGTAGTGGGCACTATATACACTGTCCAGATGCCTATGCCTCCCCCCTCAGACTGGGGCATTCATCCCTCTGATGGCTGCCAGCTCACAAGCTGAGACTCTTCCCTGCTTATTGCCTTAGGCTGAAGAGACCCTCCCCATCTAATAGGGACTGGTCTATATGGGGATATAATGCCCAGCCCCCATGTCTTGATTGGGCTCAACTTGGGAAAGTTCATTCCAACTGCAGAGCTCCCCAAGGGGTTGGCTGAACCCTTCGTGGGGTCTGCATCACAGCCCAACTTGTCCTTCTGCCCAGTCCTGCTTCAGTCACTCCCCCACGGGGGTTGATCTCCAGATCAATCCTCAGGAAGCCTCCTGTCAGCCAATATTCATCTCAGAATCTCCTTCCCCAGGAGCCCAGCCTGTTACAACCATCACTGAAGGTTATCGATGTATGAGAATGAAAGCAGGGGAGGGGCTGGAGCTCAAGGGCCGGTGAGGAGCTGTTCCGATAGACAGAGGAATGGTGAGGGCAGGAGGTGAGTGGGGGCGGGAAGGAGGGATGGATCTGGAGGACCCAGGAGAAGGAGAATTGCCAGACAGGAACAGACAGCACAGCTGGACAGATGTGGGGCCAATTCCTGGGCTGGGTTTAACAGCACCCAGTTCAGCCTGGGATCGGAGAGCCTGCCGGGCCCACGCAGCATCCAGATACGGGTCCAGGAGGCAGGGTGAAATATCCACGATCAGGAGATGGATCTGAGCTGGAGGTGTGGACCTAGGGGTGAGCCAGCACCTGGCAGTTAGTTTCCAAAGCATTTGGAAACATTTCCAAAGCATTTACTCACCCTCATTAATTTCATCTGGGCACCAACACATCAGAAGGGTCACCAGGGTCCTGGAGATCCTCTACTGGGCTAGACGCTAACCATTTTGTTGCTGAACCGTGGTGGGGGCGGCGACGTGTCGCATGGGAGGGGCCCTCAGGGGGCTCTGAGCAGCAGCTATTTTACCAAGCAGTAAGTTAGAATCTTTGCACGCCAGCCGAATGAATATCTGGTTCCCCATATAATCTTCCCAGGAATCTGCTGAGGCAGATACTATAATCCCTTCTTAAAAAGAGGAAACCGGAGCTCAGTGAGGTGAAAGGCTTGCCAGAAATCAGACAGCGCCCAAGCTGTAGAGCAGGAATTGAACTGCTGTCTTCTCTGCCCGTACTTGCTGGAGTGGCCATCAGAGCCTGGAGTCCTTGACTCTTCAGCCAGAGTCCTTTCCCCCTTATTCAAATGGCCACTTCCTGCAGTGAATTCCAGAACTTCTGATCATAAGCCAGTATCTCCTTCCAAGAAATGGTGCTGAGAATATCCAGGCCTGTGGGGGAGGTGGGATGGAATGGGAAAAGCCGAGTGCCAGGCCTGAGGGAATTTCCAGAAACCTGGGGATCCCCCAGCTCCTGGTTTGAAGCCCAGGCATGCGTGGGAAGGTCCGTGGTCTCTCCAGTGGATAGCACCACCCCAGGAGCAGAAGGAGATCCTGGGGAGCCAGCTGCACCTGCCTCCGCTTGGGCCCATCACTTCCAACCTGTTTCCTTCCGGGACGTGCGCTACCTGTGAAGCAGTGAGCACCTCCTTCTGATTTGTCCCTGTAGAGCCTGGCTGTTCACTCCTTTGTTCCTTTAACGCTGAACAACCGTTTAAGGAGCACCTCCCACATGCTGGGCTCTGCCTCACCTGGGTCCTGCCTCACCTGGATCTAACCTTAACCTGTGTCCAGGCTGGTGGAGGAGTTGTGTGCCCGACAAGTGACAGCAATCCAGTGAGACAGACTGGCGGGTGGACAGGGGCCGTTCTGTCCGTTCCTGTGTCCCCGTGTCAGCACACACCAGGCCGGCACAGAGATGCGACCAGGGGCTATATTGATTGATGGATAAAAGGAGGAAGGGTGGAGCGGGGGGGCAAAAGGAAGGTTCCCTGAGCCACCTGAGAGAAAGCCCTGCACGGGATTAAAGTCGGGGTGGCATCTCCATCCTTGGGGAGTTCCAGCCTCTGCACTCAGGGTCTGACAGCCACCCATTCAGAGGCAGGAGGCCGGAATGGGAAAGGAGGGGCATTCCTGGATCTGGAATCTTCATTCCACTATAGTTCCAGGTGGCATCCAGCTGCCAAAAGGACATTCTGGATATTTGCTCAGCTATGACCCAGAATACACTGAACTGACTCTCTTGCTACATCCCGCTCAGGAAGGAGGTGGTGGCGAGGGCGAGGGGCAGGGCAGAGGGTAGAACAGGGAGTTTCTATCCACAGTGCTCTGGTCTCTGGTCCCCGGAACCTGAAGTCCCAGGCATGGCTTGACAGGGTTGCAGCGTGTCAGGCTTTTGAAAACGTGTCCCAGTATTTTTTTTTTCTTTTAGCTTTTTAAATGGACCTGAGACAATGATTTTCGAAGCCAGCACCTGACTCCTGTCCCGCGTCTCAGGCACAGTTTCATCCTCAGCCTCACAGGGCCGCGGTGCTCGGAAGAGAGTGACCTCCCACAGAAATGACTGCATGAGGAGGGAAGGAGCCGAGGAGACCAAGCTCTAGTGCATCTACTGTGAGCCGCCTCTTATGCAAGATGCTTTGCATATATCACCATCGTTTCGTTGGATGAGGAAACCGAGAGAAAAGTAACATGCACGAGACCACACAGTTGATAATAATTACGCTAATAAAGATGATAATTAGGTGAAACCATTATTTGAAAAACTGACGATTTCTTTTTTTTTTTTTTAAGTTTATTTATTTTGAGAGAGCAAGAGAGCAGGGGAAGGACAGAGAGAGAGGGAGGGAGAGAATCCCAAGTGGGCTCCATGCTGTCAGTGCAGGGCCCGATGCGGGGCTTGATCTCAAGAACCGTGAGAGCATGACCTGAGCTGAAATCAAGAGACTGACGCTCACCTGACTGAGCCTCCCCGGTTCCCCCCGCCCCGCCCACTGACAATTTTTTAAGTTCAACCTAATATATGTTACTCAGGCAAAACGCAGAATGTTCTCTCTGTATTTTTGCCGAGAATCCTCTGCAAAAAGGAGTTATTATTCTGATTTCAAAGCCAAGGAAACTGAAGCCGAGAGAGATCAGGTGACTTGTCAACATTGTCCAGCAGTGAGGCCAGACCTCAAGCTCAGGCCAGTTTCCAAGGCTCCTCAATTCCCTGACCCCAAGCCTTAACCCGTTTTGTCTCCTTTCCAGAATCTTTTGCTGACTCAGGTGGTTGGAAAACCGGGTCAGAACAGGCTCTACCCCAAAGTGCTGGGTGGCCTTGGGCTGGTCCCTCCCCTCTCTGGGACTCACTGTCCACATCTGTAAAAGTGGGTTTGGATTCATCCATGTCCCACTGTGACCACCTCTGGATGTGTGCTGCGTGTATGGAGGGCTTCCCAGTGCCTGGGGTAGCCCTGAACTCAGAGGGGACCTCAGTGAACATTCGCCAACCATGGGGGCCAGAGGGAGCATGTGTGTCTACCCTGGCGGTGGATGGCTTGCAGGCATCATGTGAGGGGCAGGGAGTTCAAAGCCATTCCTTGTGGGGTGGAAGGCTGCCTTCCTGGTGACAAGGCCGTGCCTCCCTATCAGGCCTCAGGTAGGCCTCCAAAGAGGGGGATTCTCACTGCAGGGGATGCTCATAGCCTGAGATGCCCCTCACCAGAAAGGCCTTGAACTTTGTTGGCCTCCTGAAAGGTGGGGGTGGGAAGGTAGGGGGGTGTGGTGACCAGACTGAGCGCTACAGTCACTGAGTATTCAGCCATGCTCCCCACGCCCACTCTAGAGAAGGAAGATCAAGACCATGGGAACACCCAGCAGGGGACACACAGAGTTGTCTGTCTGTCCCCCTCAGATACCCGCCCACCCAGCTCAGGGGGAGGAGTGAGAACAACACCAGTGCTTTCCACAGCTGGGCTCGTGCTCGTGCTCGGGGAGGGAGGGAAGTCTGGCGGCCCCCAGGGAAAGAATTCACAGATGTTTTACACCACAACCTGAGTTGACCTCCTTCAAGAACCTCAGGTGGCTCAAGTTGAGGGAGGCAGTGTGGGCCTTCATCTCATCATGGGACTGGCCAGCCATAGCAGCAGTGATGACCATTTATTGAGCACTTACTGTGTGCCAAGCAAGATGCTTGACTCTCTGCATTTATTATCACGTTTGCTCCTCACAGCAGCTCTGTAAGTTACTATTTTTATTCCCATATTACAGCTGAGAAAACAAAATCTTGTAGACCTTATATAACTTGTTCAAGTTCAGATATTTGATAAATAGTAGAGCTAGTATACAAATGCAGGCTATAGGAGTTGGGCCCTTAACTACTACATTATGCAAGTTCTATCCACCCATGGACGGGGGGGGCCTAAGGAATAAGTATCCCAGCTTCTTCCCTTCTTCTCTCTTCCCTTCTGCCTCCTGCTGGGCTTCCCTTCAGCCAATCCAACCAGAAACCAAAGGACACTGTGACCAGTTGATGCAGTCCTTTCAGGTCAGCCTCCAGGACACAGAGCAGGTGTGGAAAGGTGGAGAACAGAGGTGAAGGGGCCAAGGGAAGACATCCTGCACACCATCCGTCCATCCACCCTACACGTCTCTCCTGGCACTGTGCCAGGTCACACGGGCTCTGTTATTGGTAGGGGGATATTATTCCAGGCAAAACAAACATGGTGCATTTGTCCATTCATTCACCCATCCACTCATTCATTCACTCATTCGTTCATTGTCAAGTGCCCTTGACAAGTGCCCTGGCAACCAGGGCCACCAGTGGCAATGAGGAGACCGCAGGGGTTGCTGTCATGCATATGGGACAGGTGGCCTTTGAATGAAGATGACCGAGGACAGGTGGCCCTTGCCATCGCCCTGGCCTTCTGCACCCTACCCACCTCCAGAACTCTAGCACTGGAGATCCCTGAATGGTCTGAGAGAGCCTTCGCCTGGTCAGAGCTATGTCCAGCAGCAGGAGAAGTTAAGTGCGGAGGTCACACTCCTGCACCCAAGGGCGTGGCTGAGGCAGCCCATCCCTCTCTCCAACCAGAGCCTGTGTCACAGCTCTCCAAGGTGAGCGCCTCCGGTGTACTGTACTGGGGGAGTATCAAAGCCCCTCCTACCTGAAAGCATCCCTCCCTTTCTGGAGTTGGAGGGCTGACACAGAAACCCATTGGTGCAGGACCATGACATGTCCCATGGCACAGAGTCCCGTGTCTTGCCTGCTGGTTGCCAACAACACTTCTCTCTCAACCCGCAGCAGGTGATTCCTTGGAGTATATACTCGGCTACGAGTGTGTGTGTGTGGCTATCGGCTTGACGGTAACCGTAAATGTGAGTGAAGCCTGCATGTGAGATCATGCGCCCACACGAGGAACCTCATTGAGTTAAAAAGGTCAGAGAACACGGAGCAAAGATGCATCAAGTGCTAGTCACCTTTGAGTCAAGGTGTGAATTTCAGATGAGGTCCCGGCAGTTAGCTTGCTGGACAGGCTGGTTCTGCAGCTCTGGGCCAAGACTCCAGCCCTATTTTTTTTTTTTTTTTTGTAAGATCTGTCAGTGTCTTGGGGGCAAGGGGTCCCTAGGGCTGAAAGGTTGGGGATGCTAATGTCAGGGTCCAAGGAGGTATTCTGGGTTACCCGAAGCAAGATGAGCCCTTGCCTGGATCTCACAACAAAGAAAGAGCTTTGGAGCCATCCATGCAAAGGACCAGGCCTCTGACAGGAAGTGGGGGTGGGGGATTTGCAAACACGGAAACCAGGGGAAGGAATGAACAGGACTCGATGGGTTGTTTGCTCTGAGACATCTGCTCTTGGTCCTTCATGTGCAATTCAGTTTCTCTCCACCACCCCCCTAGCGGGTTAGATTATTATCCACCCCTTTCCAGAGAAGACAGATTTTCCAAGAGGGGGAATGGGAATGGCTTGCCTGAGATCACACAGCCAGTACAATCTCCACCCTATCACTGTGGCCCTTGTGTTCCCTGATGCACAACAGAACTCCTGCTTGTGGAATCGGAGAGGAAAGGGGTGGGTCTGGGCTTTTCCCAGAGGATGGAGCAGGTCGTCAATGTGACTCCAAGATTCAAAGCACCTGGGTGGAGAGACTGACTAGGTGGGGGTGAGAAGCACCCAGAGGCTTTGGAGCCAGTGTCTGCAGCCTCCTGGCTGGTGCTCAGGGACAGTCATTTCACTTCCCCGAGCCTCGGTGTTCTCACCTGTAAAATGGGGGTAATGGGACACTCCACTCTCTTCAGCAGATTTTTTGAGAGTTGAAAGAGAGGCTATGAGGGAAGCACTCAGCCCAGGTCCTCGCTCAGTGTTCGTCTGTGGCTGTCAGTGCTGGGATGGAGGCTCCTGGGGTTGGTATGAGGGCCACACGGGGGAAAGGGGAAGGGCAGGGTATCCCCAGGAAGAAGAGGACCTGGGACCCAGGTTGCCTTGTGTCAGGAACAACGCACGGGGAATTCTTTGCTCTCATTCTTATTCCAGGAAGCTATTCCCATGTATACACCTTTTTTTTTTTTAAGTTTATTTATTTATTTTTGAGAGAGAGAGTTAACATGAGTGGGGGAAGGGCAGACAGAGAGGAAGAGAGGGAATCCTAAATGCAGGGCTCGAACTCATGGAACTGTGAGATCATGACTTGAGCTGAAACCAAGAGTCGGATGCTGAACTGACTGAACCACCCAGGTGCCCCCCATTTCTACGCCCTTTAAGCTTCAGATAAACAACGGGACTGTTGAGAGAATTGTCTGGCCCTTCAGGCTTAACCCCCTGGCACCACCACCTTCTACTCCACAGCGTGGGCCCTGAGGACAGCTCCAACTGAAGCTCGGGAGGGTGCTGAGGAGGAGGGAGGCAGAGGGAGGGCAGACCGCACCTGCTCCTTGCAGGCGGGAGCACCCAGCCTCCAGGGGGGATGATTTCAGGAAGACTAGGTGACGCTTCCTGTTGCAGCGCTGAGCCCATTAAGCCTGTCCCTTGTTTCTCTCCTGCGTCACCCTGCAGACTGCATGCACACCAACCCCACGGACCATGCCCTCCCCTGGGTCCCCCACAAGCTCTTGTCAAGTTCAGTGGCCACCTCTCACTTGGTCCTGATTGGGCGGCACTCTGAGTGTCTTCAGTGCCCTAGACCTGCCCTCCTTCTTCAGACACCCCACCCCCCGGTGCCTCCGAATCCTTCTCCCCCCTGCCCCCCCGGTTCTTTCCTCTTCCCCGGGCTACGCCTTCTCAGTAGCCTCTGAAGTCTCCTCTGTCTCCATGGCTCCCTCACCGTGGCTGTGTCCAGGGGCTGTCCCTGGTCCCCGTCCTATCTCCACGCCACATGCTCTCTGTCCTCCCTGCTCTGACCACTCCCAGATCTTCCTCTCCGGCCAAGGTGGCAACTTCCCCCCAGCTCCATACCCACCATCTGCCAGCCTCAGGGCAGCTCCGTTGGGATGTCCCTGCCCCCGCGCTACTCTGCCTCTTCAGAGACCGGTGGCCTCATCCTGCCTCCTTCTTGCTCAAGACCTTTCACCTATGAACCCTTCGGAGTCCTGTTTGGCACCACATACTAAAGCTGAACGTGTGTACACTCTCTGGTCCAGAAATTGCACTCTTTGAAATTTTTTTGTTTTATTTATTTTGGAGACAGAGAGAGACAGACCACGAGTTGGGGAGGGGCAGAAAGAGAGGGAGACACAGAATCTGAAACAGGCTCCAGGCTCTGAGCTGTCAGCACAGAGTCTGATGCGGGGCTCGAACCCACGGACTGGGGGATCACGACCTGAGCTGAAGTCGGACGCTTAACTGACTGAGCCACCCAGGCGCCCCAAGTTATATTGTCTTTAATGAGAGCAGCTATCGGCAGAAAAGTGGCCTTAGAATTCCCAAATGTAGCCTTTTTTAAGTTTTTATTTTTTAAAGATTTATTTGTTTTGGAGAGAGCACAAGCTGGGAAGGGACAGAAAGAGAGGGGGATAGAAGATCTGAAGCAGGCTCTGCACTAATAGCAGTCAGACCAATGTGGGGTTCAAACTCATCAACTGTGAGATGGTGACCTGAGCCGAAGTCGGACACTCAACTGACTGAGCCACCCAGGTGACCCCTAAGTGTGGTCTTTTTTAGAATGTGGCTACAGGGGAGGTCCCTGGATGTCCTACAAGAATGAGGGGTCCTCACAGGGTGGGGGGCAGTGGATCAGCATTTTCGAGAAGGCAGGTACTGGAAACAACCTGGATCCTGGGCTCTGGGGTTACCCAGGAATGAGAAGTGACAACAGGGACCCTGAAAAGCTGCCACATCATGGGCTCAGGCCGTCAGAGTGTGAGGGGTTACGAGAGAGTGAGACAGATGCTAGAGCATGCATCTGCTGCCCAGCCCTGGGGAGCATAGCCATCCCTGGGTGAGGCCAACAGTGTGGTCAGGGAGGGGAGTGTACATAATTAGAGTGTAGTTAAAGCATTTCGTGGGCTGAAAAGGAAAAACTGCCAGATCCCAGAGGAGAAAAAGGGACTGAAGTTTTATCCACAGGAGGATGGGGGTGAGCCCTGACCCACCAGGACCACCCATGGAAGACCTTCCAGTCAAGGAGCCCAGGTGCTGTGCACGCTTATCTGAGCTTGGAGTGGAGAAGGTGGGGTGGCCCCTTGGAGGAACGTGTGGCCTGGCAGAGGGCCCTGCTTCAACTGTTCAGTCCTCAAGTGTGGGTCCAGCTGATGCCAGGTGGCAGACAGGAGTGACGGGGCACAGGTACGATCTCACTGGCTGGGAAATTTGGACTAAATCCTTTGTGGGTCACTAAGTCCCATGTGTAGGAGACCATTCAGGAGATCTGAGCAAATTTTAACTTTAATTTAGAAAAAATAAAATATAAAATAAAAGACAATAGCTCTAAAGGATAAGTTTGCTACATTTGACTTCCTATCAGTTAGGAGCTTCTTTGTAAAAGGACATTATGTGATGTTAAAACTCGAATGACAAATCAAGAGAAATATTTGCCACATACATAAGAAGAGATCAAATATCTGGAAAATAGAACTTATATAAATCAACAAGAAAAGATAGGCAACCTGACAGAAAACTGGGCAAAGCGTTTGAGCAGGAAAGTCACAAGAGAAAATGGATTTGTGCTGGCAAAGATCCCTGCCTTGCTGCTCCTCAGGGAGATAGAAGTTTAAAGGGAACGTTGCTTGGGAAATTAGTTTGACAAGTAAGAAATTTCAAAAAATTTCAAAAGTTTGACAAATTTCGAAAAATATCGATGATACCCGGTGTTGTTGCATGGCTGGTAATATAAGTGGATATAGCCTTTTGGGGGCCAGCTGACAGACTCAATTCAGAATTTAGAATACTCTACCTTGGTATATTTGATCCAGTGATTCACCACCTCTTGGTATCTACCTCAGAGAAACATTTGCATATATGCACGGAGAGATAGGTTCAAAGATGTGTACTACAGGATTGTTCATACTAATGAAAACCTGGCGGTAAATGCACAAGAATAGAGGATGGTGGATTCACTCACTGGAAGACCATGCAGCCTTACATTGCAGTCTAAGAGAGGGAGTCCTGAGCACCTCTTTTCCTGGGCTGTTCCACATTCCAAGCAACCTGGAGGCTGAATTGAGGACAAGTGAGCAAATAGGTCCAGAAGGGTAAAGGACTCGGGCAGCAGACATTGAGAGGAGACCACTGGGCAGGAAGCCAGATGGGGAACAAACAAGAGACTGTGGCTTTGTAAGCACCACCAGCCAAGGTGTTGCCAGAAGAGTCAGGGCCACCACGGGGTCTGGCCTGGAGACCTCCTATAAGAAGTCCATTGTCACCCTGGAGAGGCAGACGGTATGGACTGCATTTGCTCCTCGGGGCAACCCTGTATCTTCCTGGTTACCCACATTAGGGCCCCCAGCACACACACACACACACACACACACACACACACACACAAACACACACACACACCTGGGGAGGCAGGTGGAGGTGGAAGCCATCTGAGGGGTAGAACAGCTTTATATAAGACAGCCTGAAAGTTACATAAAGAAATCCTCTAAATCCGATCAGACCCAGCTTTAAGCCACATTAGATGACATTATGTAATATTTTCCTGCTACCCAAGGCGGGAGTGGTTTGGGAGGAGCGTCAGATTAATAACAAACAAAATAACTGAGTTTCCTTGTGCATTGGCATACACGGTGAGCTGGATTTTGTGGCCCTGATGCAATGTGCTCTGTTCATTCTGTCTCCACCGCCCAGCTCAGCCCACCCCGCCTTTCTGGTTCGCTCCTACTTATCTTTCAATTTAGCCCTCTTATTCTTCCTGGGGACGTACCCTCCGAGCCCCATACTGGCTTCCGTGCCCCGGGGCTCCCCTTCATCACGGCATGTAGCGTACTGTGTCGTCATGCTTGCCTCGCCTGTCTGACTGTGGGCTCCGGGGAGGGGAGGCCATCTACTCTTGACCAATGTCCTCTTAGTACCGAGCACAGGGCTTAGCACGGGGCAGTTGCTCAGCCAGTGCTCGTGGAGTAACTGAGTGAATAAATGAATGAATGAGTGTGAAAACCTGTAACTCGTGTGACCTTGGGCCAGACATTTTCCCCTCCTGGGGCCTCTGTTTTCATTCCGCAAAGATGTGGTGGGGAGTGAGGCAGGCTTCTCTCTGACAGCCCCGTCCACCCAGTCCTTCTCCTGTGGAGCCCGAGACTGACCGGCGCTCTGTCCCCTCTGCCCGAGGAGCAATGTCAGACCAGAGAAGCCAGTCTGTGTAACATCCCCGCCCTGTGCCAGTCCAGGCCTTTGCAAGATTCTGCTGCTTTCTCTTTTCAGACGTGGCTCATGTCTGGCTTCCTCCCCACACCCTCCTCCTTGAGGGACCCTGACTGCTTCCAGATGGGTGCGGTCCCTGCCTCTTGCCCGGAGTCCAGCAGGCTGTGGCCGAACCCAGCCAAGGAGCTGCCCGAGGCCTCCCCCTTCCTGGAGGTGGGGGGAGTCCCGCTTCCCTTCTCTCAGACTCTGCCTCTCCCTCTCTCTGTGTGTTTGTCTCTTCGCCTCTGCGCTCTGGCTTTGTCTTTTTTCTCTCTCTCTGCTTTTTTTCTATTTCTTCTTTGCATCTGTGTTTCCTTTTCCGTTCCTCTTTCCTCGACTCGGTTTTTCTGGGTTCTTCTCTCCAGATCCCTTTCCCATCCTAG